>NC_135237.1:486240534-486478034 GCF_051348905.1 Ranitomeya variabilis
TTACAGTGTGTCTGTGTATACTGTACAGGGTCCGACTGGGGCAACGGGAGACCCGGACACTGGTGAATGATCCTTCGGTGGGCCAGGGCCTGCCCCCAGCCCCTGCCTCTTTCAATAGTCCCTGCTCTGCACACTAACAGTGTGCACTGAGTGGTGCACGCTTAGTGACCCAGCAGCAGCGAGCAGGCTGTACAAATGATGTGAAGTGCAGCCGCACAGCAGCTCCTTCACATCACCTTCTAAGGCTACGTTCACATTACCGTTGTGCGGCGCAGCTTTGGGCGCAGCCGCGGCGACGCATGCGTCATGCGCCCCTATGTTTAACATGGGGCGCATGGACATGCGTTGTCTTGTGTTTTGAGACGCATGCGTCATTTTGGCGCAACTGTCAGGGTGCAGAGGACGCTGCATGATGCAGTTTTTTCTGCCCCAAAAATCATGCAAAAAATGAACGCATGCATCACAAAACGCTGTGTTGTGCATGCGTTTTGCATGCGTTGTGCGTTGCGTCGCAGACGCTGCGCCGCACAACGCAAATGTGAACGTAGCCTAACAGCAGTGCACAGCCTGTGTGTGTGTTTGTGTGTGGAGTGCCGACCTCTCTTCAGCCAGCACAGTCAGAAGAACAGCTGACTGTTCGCTGTGTGAGGCTGAGTCTGAGGAGACACACAAGCACACACAATGCAGTCACCGAGTACAGAGGTGGTCTAATGCTGATTGGCTGAAATTCAGCGAATCAGCATTAGTTTTCTTCCTGTGACCTCACAACACAGCTCAGGCAAGGAGCTGTGATTGGTTGGCTGTCCTGCTCAAGCAGCACAGTGTCCTATGGAGAAACAGAGAGAGGAACATTTATGACTGCAGTGGTGTGACTTGTAAAATTTTGTAAGTAAAATATATAATGCCTGCAGCATGACTAGTTTCCCAGCCACTGAGGCAGTTATGGGAGGGGGCCCCCATGCAGTCTAAAGGTGACATAGAGTGTGGGGGTCACACAGTAAATTTCTAACTTCCTGTGGGCCCCCTCCCCCACTGTATCACCTAAATTCCTGTGGGCCCCCATCCAGTCACAGAAATTCCTGTGGCCTCTTCTGGGGAAGGGGACCTTCAGGAAATTAGGTGACACAGTGGGGAAGGGGTCCTCAGGTATTAGACTCCTTCATGACATCTGCTTTATATGTACGGTGCATGTTAATTGCTACTGTCAATCTCTGTAGTAGTATATAGAGGATGTGTCCCGTGTGGTGTAGTTTATAGAGGATGTGTCCCGTGTGGTGTATTATATACAGGATGTGTCCCGTGTGTAGTATATAATATATTATGTCTATATAACTGCATGGTGGGCACCAAGAATGACTTTTCTCTGGTGGGCCCCAAGGTACTCCAGTCCGACGCTGATACTGTATGTATATAGTGTGGACCTGTTTACAGTATAGTGCTGTGCTTACACTTTATACAGCCCCTCTATTCTACAGTCAGCACAGCAACAGCCTCTGATATATACAGCCAGGTAAACAGCCTCTGATATACACAGCCCGGCAGCAGCGGCAGCAGCCCTATATATATATATATTTTGCGTTTTTGCATTATATATTGCAACACCTTGAAATGCCCCGGCCCACCCACCTCTTTAATCCGGCCCTGCTCCTGAGCCCTTTCATCACACAGACGCCCCCACCTTCCCCGCACTGATGTACATGTATGGCAATTTTTATTACAACGTTAAAGACACAAAACTTTTTTTAATCTCCTAATTTATCTTTCCATAGCAATAGCTTATTAAAATAAAATAATGAATTACTTTTTTTTTTTTTTTTTGGTTGGGGAGATGTAAAAAAAACAGCAGTTTTGTTACATTTTGAAATATTATTTGTATAGGGATCACAGTATAATATATACATTATCTTTTTATACAAATCTTCTGATAATAGATTTTTTACTTTATTCTACAAGTTTTTACAATAATATCTATCTAGTAGGCCGGTGCAAAATTTTCGCACATTGGTTGTCAGGGGCGCAGGCAATTGCAGGAAAATTAAAGGAGATCCCTCAACATTAAACATATTGGTATTTTACTTACTGATCAGAAGGAGTCTGATTGTCAAGACCTTGCAAAAAAAAACAGGGGCAGCAGCATTTTTTCTCCTCCACAGCAGCACTGCCATCTATCTGCAGTGTAGGGAAGTGCAACACAGCCCTATGTATGTGAACGGAGCAGCTCCCTGTACAGCAGTGCCACTTTGGCAGTAAAAGTTATGATGGAGAATTGACCCCATAACTGAGCGCATTTACACCATTGTATAATAATTGGGACTATCTCTTTAAAAAAAAAAATAATACCTGCAGATTATTTTACCTTTTTTTTCCCCTACGGTTGGATTTTTTTTTTCAATTTTTCCAAGGTTGTTTCCACCAATCTCTCTCATCGGGAAACAATGTACAGTCTGAGTTATGTCAACGCTGCAGTTTTTTACTTGGAACCAGAGGTGACTCCAGGTCACCAATAAGCTGCAACCTTAGAAGGAAGATAGACTTTTCAATGACTTTCCAATAATATGAAAAATCTAATGGTTCAGAACCTGTCCGGTCCCTTTTAGGCTGCATTAATTTATATCTTCAGTTTTAAAGCTGAAGTCTTAAACAGATAATGTTTTACTTTTATTCTACTTCCAGATATGTAGCAAATATTTTATATGTACCTGCCTGAAATCAGATGGGCAAGGAGTTTGGCTAACTGGAAAACCCCCAAGGCAAATGTTAGGATTTGTTGCAGCTTTGTGGTAGTGTACTTTGGGGTAGTGTGGTGCCACCTGCAGGTAATTTTCCTTACTGCAGTTTTATGAGAATTAATGTTTAAAGTGTATTTTGTGATCACATCGTGGATGTGTAGTTTGCTTGGCTATTTTCTTGCTGAAGGGGGCAAGTTTACCTTTCAAATGGTGTATCATCTGTGTGTTTGGGTGCAGTATGACCGGAGATACAAAGTAATCACCGAAAAAGAGTATTTTGAAATAATATAGAAGGAATAATATACTGTTATAATATAATGTTTTGCTACCCTTGCACAATGCATAATACTTGAAAACAATAACTTTTTTTTGTGTAACTGTATAGTAAGACCCATTATATTTTATTTTCACTGGTACCATTTTAGGGTACATATGACTTTTTGATTATATTTTCCTGGTTTGAGGAAGGATAAACCAAAAAGTCTATCATTGCCTTTACAACATTGATGAGGGTTTAATACTGTGTAAATTTTGTACTCTGGAAAATATGGGTGACACAATTACGTGTAGTTTTTGTATCCTTTACTTTGAAATAAACTAAATAACTGTTTTATTTTTATTAAATGATTGCAAAAATGTTTTTTGTATTTTGATTTAAAGGGGTTGTCCAGGCTTTCTGTACAATTTGTGTGTGTACCTAGGATGCAGAACGCTGACATTTTGTAATAAACTCCCTGTCAGCATTCTGCATAGTGTCTTGGATATCATACACAGTCATGTGAGCAGCTGTCTCCTGATTTTGAAGAAGCTGCTCACTCCCCGACTAGAGTTTTCCTGTCTGGCAGAAACTTGTCATAACCGCCCCATGTCTTTGCCAGACCCTCTGCCTGCCTCCTGCCCCAGCCTCCCCATGCTCAGGAATGACTCAGTGCAGGGGCAGACACTGACAGCTTGGGGCCCCCGTGCAAGAAATGTGACTGGGCCCCCCTCCTTTTATTGCGACAAAGCTATGTATATATATATATATATACACACACAGTGGATAGGGAAAGTATTCAGACCCCTCTAAATTTTTCAGTCTTTTGTTTTTGCAAATTTAATAAAAAAGAAAAACTTAATTTTTACATGGTCATAAGTACTCAGACCCTTTGCTCAGACACTCATATTTAAGTCACATGTTGTCCATTTCCTTGTGATCCTCCTTGAGATGGTTCTACTCCTTCATTGGAGTCCAGCTGTGTTTAATTAAAATGATAGGACTTGATTTGGAAAGGCACACACCTGTCTATATAAGACCTCACAGCTCACAGTGCATGTCAGACCAAATGAGAATCATGAGGTCAAAGGAACTGGCCAAGGAGCTCAGAGACAGAATTTTGGCAAGGCACAGATCTGGCCAAGGTTACAACAGAATTTCTGCAGTATGCAAGGTTCCCAAGAGCAGAGTGGCCTCCAAAATCCTTAAATGGAAGAAGTTTGGGACCACCAGTAGTATTTCTAGACCTGGTTGTCCAGCCAAACTGAACAATCGTGGGAGAAGAGCCTTGGTGAGAGGGGTAAAGAAGAACCCCAAGATCACTGTGGCTGAGCTCCAGAGATGCAGTAGGGAGATGGGACAAAGTTCCACAAAGTCAACTATCAATGCAGCCCTCCACCGGTTGGGCCTTTATGACAGAATGGCCCGACGGAAGCCTCTCCTCAGTGCAAGACATATGAAAGCCTGCATAGAGTTTGCTAAAAAACACATGACTATGAGAATTGTTTGAATGCAGATTGCACATTTTCTGTTAGTGCAATAAACCTCATTTCAAGGCAGAAACATTACTGTGTCCAACAGTTATTAGATATATGAAACTGAAATAGCTGTTGCAAAAAAAACCCAATTTTTATAAAACATTAAGCTTAAGATTAATAGGGGTGCCCAATCTCTTTCATATAACTGTATATATATATATATATATATATATATATATATATATATATATATATATATGTATATATATATATATATATATATATATATATAGCCACACACTATTACATACTATCCTTTATTATGTATATTGCCGTCCCTTATACAGTGCCCTCTCTTGCTATGTACAGCACTGTCCATTACATATTAGATTATATAGAGCCCTGTTTTTTATTACATACCGTCCTCTCTTGTTAGATATATAATGCAATGATGGCGGATGGAGCATGGGAAAGCTTCTTTTCTAAAGGAGCAGCTGATGGACTAGTAGTCTTGTCACCGACTCCTCCATCAGTAGTCATTTTATATCTAACAAGAGAAGGGACTATGTAATAAAAGAGGGCACTGTGAATAACAAAAATAACAAGAATACACTATGTAAGAGACAGCACTGTACATAACAACAGAGGAAGCTATATAATAAGAGACGGCACCATATATAACTAGAGAGGATGGTATGTAAAAAGAGAAATTGTGTTATACAAAAAAAGAGGAAACTATGTAACTAAGGATGGTGTTAAGCATAATAAGTAAGTACACGATATACTAAGGGACTGTGTTAGACATAAGTGAGTACACAATATACTAAGGGACTGTGCTATACATAAAAAGTGACACTATATACTGAGGGATGGCGCTATACATAATAAACAAGTACACTATATACTAAGGGACTGGCTATACATAATAAGTGAGTACACTATATACTAAGGGACTGTGTTAAACATTGTAAGGATAATGTCTTCCTCTACCTCCCTCTGTTCCTAAATCCATTATAAGTCCCCCTTCCTCCCTTCCCAATCCCCTACACCCCTCATTGTCCTCCTCCTCCCGCATCCCATTATTGTCCTCTCCCCCTCCCCATCATTGCTTTCTCCCCCACCACCCCATCATTGCCAGTTCCACCACCTCCATCATTGCCTTCTCAACCCCATTACCCCATCATTGCCTATTCCACCACTTTCATCATTTCCTCCTCCCCTATCACCCCCATTATTGCCCTTTCCACCATCATTGTCCTTTCCACTACAACCCATTCCCTTTCCCCCACCACCCCCATCATTGCCCATTCCACCACCTCCATCACTTCCTCCTCCCCCACCACCCCAATTATTGCCCTTTCCACCACGATCATCTTTGTCCTTTCCACCACCACCATCATTGCCTTTTCCCCATCACTGCCCATTCCACCACCTCCATCATTGCTTTCTCCTTCACCACTCCATCATTGCCTTCTTCCCCACCACCTCCATCATTGCCTTCTTCCCCACCACCTCCATCATTGCCTCCTTCCCCACCACCTCCATCATTGCCTCCTTCCCCACCACCCTCATCATCATTTCCACTGCCACCATCATTGTCGTCTCCCCCATGATTGCTCATTCCACCAACTCCATGATTTCCTCCTCCCCCATCATTGTCCATTCCACCACCTCCATCATTTCCTCATCCCCACCACCCCATTATTGCCCTTTCAACCACCATCATAATTGTCCTTACCACCACCTCCATCATTGCCTTCTCCCCCACAACCATGATTGCCCTTTCCTACATACACACAAAGCACCATTCATCTCTCTGCACGTTCCCTCCAGTGCTACGCACGCATGCACACACACACCACCACTCATCTCTACAAACACACATGTATGTATACACACATACAGCACCTCTCACCTCTCTGCATGCTCTCCTGCAGCCGCAGCAAAGCCAACAGCTTCCTCTCTCTGGTACAGCCACGGCAGCGCTGAATGATTATGTCATCCAGCCGCGCTGCTGACTGCTGTCCTGTGTGAGACAGGAAGCGTGGGCTGGAAGCAGGACAGGATTGCTGCAGCTCCACTGCCATTTTCTCTTGTAGGCAGCAGAGCTCCAGGGATCTTTCCCTACACGCCGCACATGAGAGCAATCTGGCCAGGGGCCCCCTGGAGCCTGGGACCACATAATGAGGCCAGGTTGCTCTCATTATTAGCCACACTGCCGGGGCCCCAGTGTAGTTGCATCGGCTGAATATGCAGTATGTCCACCCGTTTTAGCGGATTGGATGAACCTAGATGGAAAAGGCTTCTACATTCATGAGTATAATGTGCTGTGTGCATCCATCCATCCCTCCCTCATCCATGCATACCTCCCTCATTCATCACTCCATCATCCATCTATAAACACACACCTTGTACTTCATAGTTCTCAAGGGAGGTTCCAGTTCTGGAATATGACAGCACTGGAGGATGATGGCTTACTGGTCGCTTCACATTTGATTCTTCTCAAATCTTTGGCAATTAACATGTGTCTTTTTTTCTCAACACTTTTTTTCAACCCTGTTGACTATTTGCAACAAAACTTTTGATGGTTCTGTGATTACGTCCCAATACCTGAGCAATATTAAGTGTGCTGTTTCCCGCTGTAAGATTTGTAAAAATGTTTGACTTTGCTTTGTAGCCTAAAGCCTCCCATACACTTTAGAAAGTTGTCAGCTGCACAATGGCTATTTTGCCCGTCTCTCCCATATTTGAGTACTCACTCTGTAAAGTGCTATAGTGTTGTTTAATGAGAAACCCAATGCTAGACATCTCTGGTAGAGGCTTATCACTTGAACAACATAAGGATTGGATGTCCGAAAGAGGACGTTCGAGATCCTTGCCTCCCCAACAATATTCTGTCTGGGGCCCTTTTTACACATTGGACTGTCGGCTGAACCCCTTGATTCCATCAAGTTTCAGCCAACGTTTGACTAATATGTTTGTGGGCTTTAAGAGCAAATTTGAACATAGAAATCTGTACAGGCAGAGTAAGTTCTGTACAGTGAATACAATCTGTGATTTATCTAACCACAATGTACTGTGACATTTTAAGAAAAAAAATTATCCTTATGCAATGTCAATCCCGATCAATCTTTCTTGACGCTACAGAAAAATAAAAATACTTATTTTTCAAGTTAATTGTTAATCACAATAACAAGCTCAAGTAAAACAAGGAAATAGCTCTGTACTTTTTTCCCCCACTTTACAGAATCTATATGATTATTTCCAGCCAACCGATGAATTATATTCTATTGATTTAGTCTGTTTCATGATGGCTCTGCTCTGCTTTTCATGTTATCTAGGCAAACTGGGTGCAGCAAATCTCTAATTCTATATTCTTTTGTTGAAAGATTTTGAAACTGGAGCAGGCAATAATTGAACAGAGAAAGGAAATGAAACAACTCCAACATCTTTAGCAAGAGACGCTGGAAAAAAATGGCCGATTACAGGGAAAAATTGAAACCCACATGATAACAGCTGAGAGTGAACAAGATGTACTTTTAAAAGAGGTGAATACTTTATTCTGGTAGTGACATGTCTTGAATTGTGAGTGATTGCTTTTTGTCCTTTTGTGAAATTCATATGTTGGAATATAACAAAAATTTGTTCTAATGCTTTAAGATGTTGTGCCATTGCCGATCATATATAGGAAAAGAATACTCTAAAGTAAAAGTTCAGAAATGTAATATCTCAAGAAATGTTGAAAAAACTCAAAACTATTATTTTCTTAAACCTCAACTTACAGAGAAACATTTTGACTGCAGTTAAGCAGCTCTTACAATATTATTCATAATCAGAATCAGAATCATAGTCAGAATCTTTAGGGTTAAAAAATACCACAATATTATTTTTTCTCTTTTATCGCACTTACTGTTTTCCATTGTTTTATATTTGCAGACAATAATATAGTAATTGAAATAAATATATAAAGGAAGGAATAAAGGAAGTCCTGGAAGCAGTGCAAAAATGGAAACAAAATAAATTCTTGATTTCCCATAGGTCCTGTCCTGATGCTCACTTGGTCCCCACTGGTCTGTACTTCCTATTCACACTCACAAAGGTGACCCGCCACAGTTAACGATTGATTGAGTGGGAATTTGCCCCATTTCTATGTTATCAAGGACAGGACAAGGAAGCACAGACTAGCATGGGCCATGTAAGAGCTAGTACCAGACCTGCAGGTGATTAGGAAGAGTGATTATTATTATTAATTTGTTTACCACTCAAAAAATCTATAAAGGGGTTGTCTGGTCTAAAAGGAAAAGTCTGCAGTCTCCCCACGAGTGCACTATTCTCCATTGTCTACCTCGGGAGCGTCAGACAATGGAGAAAATTCTCCTGCTCGCTGTGCCATCAGACAGGTCCTGCGCGTTCACGGCCAGTGAACTCACTTCACCTACGTGACATCGGCACAATCGCCGTGGGAAAATTTCCCACAGCACTCATGCTGATGTCAGAAAGGTGAAGTGAGTTCATTGTCTGTGAACTCCCTGGACCTGTCTGACAGTACTGCGAGCAGAACTTTCTCACGCTCGCGGTGCCCTCAGGCAGGGAATAGCAATTCACAGACACTGAGCGCACGTTGCTCAGTGTCTACTGGATAATAGGCTGCATGTTCGCATCATGCAACCATGCAGCCTGCCATCTATATGTAGCAGAGCTACAAATGGATTAAAAGCATCTATGAGGAAAGGTGAGAAATTTTGTTGTTTGTTTTTTTTACCTCTTTCGCAGATGACGAGGGCATCGGGGGAATGGTCGAGGTCGTAAGTATGGTCTAATTAAGATTATTAAAGGAGTCTGTGTCTTTTTTTTAATGAAAAGACTTTTTTCTGGGTGTCTGTATTTTCATACAATGTGACTATGGAGTTAGTAATGGGGGTGTCTTAATGACACCTTTCCATTACTAACCTCGGGGCTTGATGTCACCTGACAAAACAAAGGTGACATCAACCACCCAAATATCACCCCACTTGCCACTGCTACATGGCAGATGGGAAGAGCGAGGCTAAGGGCTCCTTTCAACTTGCGAGATAAACGTCCGTGTATCGCATGTGAAAACCCAGCTGTGGCGCCGGCACTTTGGAGCGGAGCGTGCGGCTGCATAGCAACACATGGAGCTGCACGCTCCGCTCCTGAGTGCCGGCACCAGAGCTTGGTTTTCACATGCGAGACACGGACGTTTATCTCGCAAGTGGAAAGGAGCCCTAAGTGCCAGAATTGGTACATCTTAGAGATATGTCTTTTCTGGGCTGGCCGAGAGCTGATGTTTCTAGCCTGGGGGGGCAGTATCCATGGCCCCATCCTATGCTATTAACCCCTTCATGACCTTGGGATTTTCCATTTTTCCGTGTTCGTATTTTCGCTCCCCTCCTTCCCAGAGCCATAACTTTTTTTATTTTTCCGTCAATATGGCCATGGGAGGGCTTATTTTTTGTGAAACAAGTTGTACTTTTGAACGACATCATTGGTTTTAGCATGGCGTGTACTAGAAAACTGCAAAAAATTTTCAAGTGCAGTGAAATTGCAAAAAAAAGTGGAATCCAACACTTGTTTTTTGTTTGGCTTTTTGCTAGGTTCACTAAATGCTAAATCTGACCTGCCATTATGATTCTCCAGGTCATTATTTTTTATCTAAGTGGTTAAAAAAAATTCCAAACTTTGCTAAAAAAAAAAAAAATAAATACCGCCATTTTCCGATACCCGTAGCGCCTCCATTTTTCATGACCTGGGGTCGGTTGAGGGCTTATTTTTTGCGTGCTGAGTTGGCGTTTTTAATGATACCATTTTGGTGCAGATACGTTCTTTTGATTGCCCGTTATTACATTTTAATGCAATGTCGCGGCGACAAAAAGACATAATTCTGGCGTTTCAAATTTTTTTCTCGCTACGGTGTTTAGCGATCAGATTAATGCTTTTTTTATTGATAGATCGGGCAATTCTGAACGTGGCGATACCAAATATGTGTAGGTTTGATTTTTTTTTCTTGATTTATTTTGAATGGGGCGAAAGGAAGGTGATTTAAACTTTTATTTTTTTTTTACTTTTGCCATGCTTCAATAGCCTCCATAGGAGGCTAGAAGCTGGCACAACTCGATCACCTCTGCTACATAGCAGCGATCATCAGATCGCTGCTATGCAGCAGAAATGCAGGTGTGCCGTGAGCGCCGACCACAGGGTGGCGCTCACAGCTAGCCGGGATCAGTAACCATAGAGGTCTCAAGGACCTCTATGGTTACCATGCAGAAGCCTCGCTGACCCCCGATCATGTGATGGGGGTCAGCGATGCGCTCATTTCCAGCCGGAAGCGCCGGTTAAATGCCACTGTCAGCGTTTGACAGCGGCATTTAACTAGTTAATAGCGGCGGGTGAATCGCGATTTCACCTGCCACTATTGCAGGCACATGTCAGCTGTTCAAAACAGCTGACATGTCCCGGCTTTGATGCGGGCTCACCGCCGGAGCCCGCATCAAAGCGGGGGTTCTGACCTCGGACGTACTATCCCGTCCGAGGTCAAAGGGGTTAATATCAGCCCACAGCTGTCTGCATAGCCTTTGCTGGTTATTACAGGGGGACCTTATGTCATTTTTTTAGGGTCCCCAATTCTAATAGCCAGTAAAGTCTGACAGATGTCTGTGGATGGATACCATGTTTTGGCATAGGTGGTTTTCCTTTATTGGATGCTGCCCTTCCCGTGGTTGTTCCTTCCCGGTGAAAGACCTGGCTATTCATTGCTTGCGTTGAGAAACACGTGATGGTGTCTCCGCGGCTTTTCTACATGCATTTGCATATTTCCCATAAGGGATGGGGGCAGTGTTCTGGATCACTGCGTTGAGAAACACGTGATGGTGTCTCCGCGGTGTTGAATGTTTTGATCTCCCCGAGGTCATTCATCCTTATGTTTATACAAATTATATTTGTCACAGACATCTTTGTATATCTACTTATTCTATTTACTATATGTAATACATCTCTTCCATCCTGTCAGCTCCTGCTGTGATTTTACAGTACATGGCAGATGAACTGCCGACTTTTCTTCTATGTATGTAATACACATACATATGTGTGTCATCTATATATCTATGTATACAGGGTGGGACATATATATGGATACACCTGGCTGGGCCATGTATATGGATACACCTAAATAAAATGGGGATGGTTGGTGATATCAACTTCCTGTTTCTGGCACATAGTATATGGGATGGGGAAAACTTTTCAAGATGGATGATGACCATGGTGGCCATTTTCAAGTCAGTCATTTTCGATGCAACTTTAGAAATGGCCCACCCAGATGTATCCATATAAATGGCCCACCATGTAAATATCTATTCTAACCTGTAAGCGGCACATGAATTGCCAGCTTTTATTATATCTATCGTCTACTTCAAAATACTTTAGCAGCATCGCAATTATTTTCCTGCACTTTTACCGAATGTTACGGACTTTTTCCGATTTTAAGAAAAATGCTTGTGTTACCAATCACAAATCCGATTTGTGCCGAATTTATGTAATGGCAATCATTTTCTGAACATATTCGCTCATCTCTAGTTGTAATTGACAAAGTAGGCAAGGAGAACAAACTATAAACCCATAGAACATTGAGTTTGATAATCACCTTTTATTTTGTAATGCCTAGGCTCTGGAACATGTGGAGGAGAGAACACTAAACCTTAGAGTAAAAGACATCAAACATGTCCTACCAAGCAATGTGAAAGTTTCATTTTAGGCTGGAGGGACATTGGATTAATTCCGATCACATATAATATGTATGATGGAGTCACATTTCTTTCTATGTATATATACATAGTGTGTCTAGACAGAACAATACCAATATTATTTAATTTATTGGCTCTTCATACTTCTCAAATAACTTTTATGAATGTTTCCATCCATCTTATTATTGGATCTCAACATATTTTTGCTCTCTTATAACTAAGAATAAAATATCTAAAACATCCTTCAATCTATTTTTACATTGCACAAGAGTAAGAATGGTAGCCCCCCCCAATGAGAATTAGGGAATAAAGGGGGGATCACATGGCCACACAGGTTAAAGGGAACCTATCACCCCGTTTTTTTCGGTATGAGATAAAAATACTGTTAAATATGGCCTGAGCTGTGCATTACAATAGTGTAGTTTGTGGACCCCGATTCCCCACCTATGCTGCCGAAATACGTTACCAAAGTAGTCATTTTCGCCTGTCAATCAGGCTGGTCAGGTCGGATGGGCGTGGCTTCTTCCCCCAGATATTGCGTAGTTTTCCGTTGGTGGCGTAGTGGTGTGCGCATGTCCAACGTCCCCAATCCTGCACGGGGGGGTGAAAATAGCAGCGATGTCCGTTATTCCATTGGTGGTCGGTGGGCGCGGCCATCTTCCTTTGGCCGCGCGTGCGCAGAAGCGGCGCTCTGCTGGCCGCGGCTTCAGGAAAATGGCCGCCGCGATCTCCATCTGCGCACGCGCGGCATCCCGCGGCCATTTTCCTGAAGCCGCGGCCAGCAGAGCGCCGCTTCTGCGCACGCGCGGCCAAAGGAAGATGGCCGCGCCCACCGACCACCAATGGAATAACGGACATCGCTGCTATTTTCACCCCCCCGTGCAGGATTGGGGACGTTGGACATGCGCACACCACTACGCCACCAACGGAAAACTACGCAATATCTGGGGGAAGAAGCCACGCCCATCCGACCTGACCAGCCTGATTGACAGGCGAAAATGACTACTTTGGTAACGTATTTCGGCAGCATAGGTGGGGAATCGGGGTCCACAAACTACACTATTGTAATGCACAGCTCAGGCCCTATTTAACAGTATTTTTATCTCATACCGAAAAAAACGGGGTGATAGGTTCCCTTTAAGAATAGTTTTGTGGCTGAAGTTTCAGTCAAGGGTTAATATTAAGGCGAGTTGCCAACTGAGTGGTGCTATTTTTGGATATTCTGGCTCAGACCAGTTTGTTTGGCACTCTTTTTAACGGCTGTTCATTGGTGGACAGTGCATTGCTGGGCCGTTTCTATAGTATGTAAACCAGTTTCTGGCTAATTTCACTCATTCTGAGGTGAGGTACTGAAGAAAGAAAATACCTGCGTCATGGAGAACTTACTTCAGCAGATATTAGCCAGGGCCGGGGAAGAGGATGGAGCGGAATGGCTGAGAAGCTGCTTCGCTGTAAAACCTATACCAGCAGCTTCGGAAGCCTTCCCTCCTCCTGCTGACCTGTGCTCACCGCCGCTTCAGCCAACACCTTCTTCGCTGTCACCGCCGAGATCTCACAGAGGCAAGAGGAGGAGGAAGCCCAGAACCGCATACTCCCCATCGTTGGTGACATCACGCTCCAGCCGAACAGGAAGTCCTGCTCGCCTTCTTCTCGGAAGTCTCGCAGTCCGGCACGAGATTTCCCGCAGCGAATAGAAGATGTGCCGGCTTCGTCATCAGGAGCCGCTGCCATGTCAAGCATGCACTGTGGGTGTAAAAGCGCTGCGGCTGCGGCGCCAGATTTGAATCCACAGGCGGCTCCTTCTCCTGCAGCAAGCACCCACCACACAGCGCCTTCCAGACCATGAATCAACCAGGTCAGCGATGAAGTCATCATTCCTTCAACCAGCACGCAGATGCGCTCGCCTACCATGGAGGGCTTGAGCGCAGGCTGCACTACTGAGGTACCTCCTGATGACAGAAGACCTGGAAGGGGTGAGAACTTGCCTGTATCGTTATCTTTTGGTGATTCTGATTTAAAATACATGCTAAAGAATGTCCTTTCTGAGGCTTTAGGGGAAGCTTTTAAGTCTTCCCCTTTAAATCCTCCTATAGATTTATCTAATGATGCCACATTGGTTTCTTTGCCTCCTAGAAATACTTTTAAAGAGGCCCTCATATGTGAACTCTCTCCTTTTGGCTTCCATCTGAGTCTTTCTACGAAGGAGCTCATATGGAGCAATCATTATGTGGACTTATTCTCACTTCTTCCTCGCAGAGAACAGCTGGGTAAAATAGACAAGAAGGATGATAAATCAGAGCCCGATGATAATAGGCGCGGTTCTGTCAAATCCTTCAATAATTGGATTCAAGCATTTTCTATATATTCTGCTGTTCTTGGCGAGAAATTCCCACATTTGTGTAGCAAATTATTTCAGCATGTGGACATTATTCTGGAGGCTTACCGGAATTTTGGCGGATTTGCTTGGCCGAATTATGACAAAGCTTTCTGTCAAAAACTGGTGGTACATCCTGAAGTGCATTGGGGTAGCAAGGATGTGGGATTATGGCTCAATTTGATGCTTCCTCAAAGAAACTTTTCTAATAGATCTTTATCCACAACCATCCCTAAAAAAGGCTTCTGCTTTGCTTTCAATGACTCCGTTTGTAAGTGGGGCAGTAGTTGCAGGTTCCGTCACGAGTGTTCCTTTTGTGGAAACTCACACCCAGTTTCCAAATGTTTTAAAAAGCAATCAGCTCAGTCCTCATCTAAAGATGCTAACGCAAAAGGCTCAGACCCCAGTGATGGTGGAAAGATTGGCTTCTTGGCTAAACCGTTACCCAGATCAAATGATTAGTGATTTGCTTTTTCGTGTTTTTCAAAATGGATTTTTCATTCCTCCATTCCAGGGGTCTGGCTGCAAGATCGTTAAAAATTTACATTCTGTTTTTATTCACCCTGAAGTTGTTAGGGAAAAAATTTATGGTGAATTTGTGTTGGGTAGGGTAGATGGTCCTTTTACTTCACCTCCCTTCCCCAATTTCAGAATTTCTCCATTGGGAGTAGTTCCTAATAAAGAGGCTGGTTTGTTTCGCCTTATTCACCACCTGTCATATCCACTTGGTGCTTCATTAAATTATGAGGTAGATAAAGCCACTTGTTCGGTAACCTACTCATCTTTTGATGTGGCAATTGACATATTATGAAATTTCGTTCTCGGGGCTTTAATGTCAAAATCCGACATTAAATCCGCTTTTAGGCTTCTTCCAGTTCACCCTGACGGTTTTTCTTCTTTGGATTTTTATTTTGATAATAAATTTTTCTTTGATAAGTGTCTTCCTATGGGATTTTCTTTCCTGTTTTTATTTTGAAAGCTTTTCATCTTTTTTACACTGGGTTCTGGAAATGCAATCTTTGGATGTTGGTATATTGCACTACCTCGATAACTTCCTTTCTATAGGCCCCCCTTCCTCTTCAAAGTGTCTACTTACGCTGAATATTTTTATTGGCATGTGCAGGCACTTTGGTGTCCCAATTGCTGATGAAAAAACTGTTTTGCTATCTACAGTTATTGAATTTTTGGGGATCATTTTGGATTCCTCTACAATGAAATGTAGGCTTCCTGAAGAAAAAATTATTAGATTGCGTGCTGCTTTGCTTAATTTTCTCGCTAAAAAGAAAATTACTTTAAAAGAGTTACAGTCCTTATTAGGTTTATTGAATTTTGCAATAAAGATTATCCCAATTGGCCGCGCATTTTCAAGGCGCCTTTATGACGCTACAAGAGGTTTTTCTTCCCCAAACTCGCATATTAGAATCGGTTCAGATTTAAAGGAGGATGCCAAAATTTGGCTTTCTTTCCTTTTCAATTTTAATGGCAAATCTTGTTGGCAGTCTCATTTTTATTTCTCTGACTCTTTTCTGTTTGTTTTTTCAGTGAATAGTTTTTCCGCTTGCGGTATTCTTTTTTCATCACATTGGATCTCTCAGCGATGGCCTGATTCTTGGGTTACCGGCGGGGTAACTAGAAATAATATGGTTTTGGAACTTTTTTCTATTTTTGTATCCGTGGCCTTATGGGGGTCATCCATGCAAAATTCGAGAATAAATATTCTATCAGCGGACCAAGGTGTTATTTTTTCAATTAACACTTTATCATCAAAAAACAAATGGGCTGCTGGCATTTTAAGACAACTGGTCTTGAAATGTCTTAATTGTAACATTTGGCTTAAAGCAAGTTTTGGCAAGAGCAAGTGGAGCTGTGCAACCGATGCCCTCTGTGAACGTCATTGGTCGATCTTTCGTTTGCAGGTACCCGATGCGGATCCGGAGGAGACGCTGTTTCCCCAGTTTATTTGGGAAGTCATTCCGATTTGATCCCTCATTTTATTCAAAACTCCTTATCCGTAAGATCATGGGCCAGTTATTCGGCCGCATGGAAACTGTGGCTTAATTTTTGTAATTTAAATAATTTCAATCCCAAAGTAGCTAGCCCCATTTCTGATTTGCAATTTGCGGAGTCTTTAATTGTTCGAGGCCTATCCTATTCTGCTGTTACCAAATACTTAGCAGGCGTTTCATTTTTTCATAGGCTTTTCGGTGAAGCGTCTTTAGCTTCTCTTTTTCCGATTATGCAATTTCTGAAAGGCTTCAGGAAAGGTAGTTTTCATCCAGACAACAGACGCCCGATTTCTTTTTCACTTTTGAAAGACCTTTGCTCAGCCTTAAGCCAAATGTGTTCGAATTCCGATGAGGTTTTATTATTTTATGTGGCTTTTTGCTTGGCATTTTTTGGGGCCCTCCGCATAGAATTGGTTTCCAGTAAAAAAATCTCAGCCCTCTGGATTGATGATTTTAGATTTGAAGGTCTATGTCGATTTTATTATTTTCTCAATTAAAAGATCCAAAACGGATCAATTAGCACGGGGATCAAGTTTGAAGATTCTTTCCTTTTCAGACCCTATTATATGTCCAGTTTCAAATATAAAAAAATGGTTGCTTGTTAGACCTAATTTTGACGGCCCTTTATTTCTGCATAAAGATGGTTCACCGGCTACGGTTTTTCAATTCAATTTTAAAGAACTGTTTGAGAGTTTTGGGAAAACAACATCTTCAAATCACTTCTCACTCCTTTAGAATTGGAGCTGCTACTGAGGCTTCTAGGGCCAGCCTTGGCGATCATCAAATCAGGCAATTAGGCAGATGGGAGTCAGGGAGGTTTAAGTTGTATGTTCGGCACGATTTATACGATGACTAATCTCTGTTTCGTTTTAGGTCCAGTCATAATTTGGGTCATCTGCCATTCTTTTATTTATTGGGCCCAGAAGAGAGCTTTACAACGATGCTATTCTGAGAATTTGTCCTTCGATCTTGCCAAGGCACAGATCTTCTGGCATGGAGTTTGTGGTTTAAGATGGTTTAATTTGGTTTCAGAATTTAAGAAATGTTTTAGACAATTTCCATTCCCAGATCTGGTAGTGTTCCATGCAGTAGGGAATGATCTCAGAAAATTGAAAACCCTGGATCTTTTAGCCATTATGCGTTCGGATATTGTTAATCTTAGACAATCTTTTCCTTATCCGGGTTTTGTCTTTTCTGAGATTGTTCCTCGTCTTATATGGGATACACCGGAATTCAGATTCCTGGACAAAATTCGTAAGAGGGTCAATAAAAGCATGGAAAAATTTTTACCATTAGTCAATGGATTTTCCTATCGGCATGATGACCTTGAGGGTTTCTTGCCTGGGCTTTATCACTCTGGGTGGATTGTTTAATGGAGTTATGGAATGTTTGGACATTTATGATAATCGTTCAGTTGGTTTTTATGCTGTTTTTATTATAAAGTTACCCTATAATAAACATCACGGCCAATTTTATTCCACAATAATTTGTTGTGTATTTGTATGAATGAGCCTTGTGTTGCCATGGTAGCCCCCCCCCTAATGAGAATTAGGGAATAAAGGGGGGGTCACATGGCCACACAGGTTAAGAATAGTTTTGTGGCTGAAGTTTCAGTGAAGGGTTAATATTAAGGCGAGTTGCCAACTGAGTGGTGCTATTTTTGGATATTCTGGCTCAGACCAGTTTGTTTGGCGCTCTT
This sequence comes from Ranitomeya variabilis, assembly GCF_051348905.1. NCBI lineage: Eukaryota > Metazoa > Chordata > Amphibia > Anura > Dendrobatidae > Ranitomeya > Ranitomeya variabilis. Next base: position 486,258,834 of record NC_135237.1, read on the forward strand.
TTTAATGGCTGTTCATTGGTGGACAGTGCGTTGCTGGGCCGTTTCTCTAGTATTTAAACCAGTTTCTGGCTAATTTCACTCATTCTGAGGTGGTGTACTGAAGAATGAAGATCCCACCCTCCTTGATCTATTATTTTCACTGTCATGATGGTTATAGTGTGGGAAAATCACCCAGTCTCTGGGTGGATTGTTTAATGGAGCTATGGAATGTTTGGACATTTATGATAATTGTTCAGTTGGTTTTTATGCTGTTTTTATTATAAAGTTACCCTATAATAAACATCACGGCCAATTTTATTCCACAATAATTTGTTGTGTATTTATTTGTATGAATGAGCCTTGTGTTGCCATGGATTTTAAGATTTACTTTTTTGTCCAGTCTTAAAAAAGTCCAATGGCCTTAAACGGGAATTTTTCGATTTTACTACTGAAACTAGTGGTATAGCTCCCAGTGTGGCAATTAAAACAAGTTTTGTGTTTCCCATTTCCATGCTAATTTACATGTGATTTCAAACCTTGTTTTCTAGGCTCTAACTGGTCAGATTACAACAAGACGGGAATCATATTTATTGTTTTACTGGGACGTATACTGTCATGCCACTAATTTCATTAGAAAAATGTCTAGACAGGATTTCTTTTATAATATATATATATATATATATATATATATACACATACATATATACATACATATATATATATATATATATATATATATATATATATATATATATATATATATATACACATACACTGGCCGAGTACAAGATATTACTTATCCTGTTCCAAATGAAAAAAGAATACATAAATAATGTGAAAAAATATGACCCCCCCCTTTTTTTTCCTGAAATGTAATTAGTAAGATGTAAAAAAAGAAAATAACATATTTAGTACTGCTGCTTGCATAATTGCTTGAACTAATAAAATCTAATGTATTTTTCCACTGTGACATGCCAAAAAATTAAATAAAAAAAGCCTGAATTGTAGTTTTTCCTATGATGCAACTCTCCCGCTAAAAATGCAATAAAAATGATAAATACATTGAATACAGCCCAAAATAGTATCAACATAAATGACAGCTTGCAAAAAAACAAACCCTCACACAACTCCATCAAAGGAAAAAAAAAAAAAAGTTGTACAAAAAGGCAACCCAATTCAGTTTTATTTTCAAAGGTCAAAGTTTTGAATTTCTTTTAACTGGTTCAAGACCGGGCCGTTTATTCCTGGCCTATTTTAGTTTTTACGGTTTTAAAAGCTCTAAAATGTTTCCTAGTTTGGATATGCAAGTAAATTTTGTGTCTTTTTTGTGACACATGTGGCTTCATTTTTATGTCACTGTCATATTCTTTCATCGGCAGATATCGGGGGAAAAAATAAAAGGAAATAAGTGTCTGTTTTTCCCATTTTTTGGGGACCATGAAGAATTACTAAAATACTTTTAAAAATATTGATCAGTAACTAAAAACAGTACCACTGGCGCTCAACACTGCTGCCCACTGAGTCTGTGGGACTGACTGGTATAATCACCCAGCTGCTGGTATCCTCAGAACATGTGCCACTTCTGAAAAGACCAAATAAATAAACTCAAAACTGATACCTCGCTTAGGTGATTTAGAGTGATCTATCTCTAGTGACAGGGATACGATCCAAGTAGGTGTGATGGTGAATGCAAATATCCCACTACAAATGGTGGTGGGCCCAGTACCTGACTGCTGAGCCACCTAATCACCTATGAGTGATTGCAAGATGCACTGAACAAAAATAGCCAATAAGTCGCCCTGTTCAACGTAGATGTCAGTGCACTGCGGCCCCCGCAAAAAACATGAACAATAATTCAACCCTGATGAAGAAGGGCGTTTACCCTTTGAAACGCGTTGGTTTGCTTTTTGGTCCCAGCGGGGCTCCGTAGGCCTGTGACATCACACACTGCTTGTCAGCGTCGGCCATTTTTGTTTCTAAGTGCAACCAGGGACGCCTCCGGCCGGGATGTTCTCTGGCTCTGTACTTACCAGCGATACCCCACACAGGTCACGCAGGACCACTATCTGTGTGCCCACCCGTCGCCCGCAGACATACTCTGCGTGCATATCCGCCACGTTTACTTGCGGCACACCGCACACCTCCTCTGACATCTATTAGGAAGAGCTGCACACCCAACCAGATACAGCACACGGTAAGGGCTTTTCAGAATTATTGTTCATGTTTTTTGCGGGGGCCGCAGTGCACTGACATCTACGTTGAACAGGGCGACTTATTGGCTATTTTTGTTCAGTGCATCTTGCAATCACTCATAGGTGATTAGGTGGCTCAGCAGTCAGGTACTGGGCCCACCACCATTTGTAGTGGGATATTTGCATTCACCATCACACCTACTTGGATCGTATCCCTGTCACTAGAGATAGGTCACTCTAAATCACCTAAGCGCGGTATCAGTTTTGAGTTTACTTTTAAAAATATGTTCCGCGCTGTGTAAGAAATATTTTTATGTATCGGACACTTTTTTTTGACTAGTAACCGCAGTTCGGATTGACAGCAGCAATTTTTTACTTTTTTTTTCTTATTTTTATTTTACACACTGCAAAAAAGACCCTTAAAATAACATGGGTATCTACCCAATTTATCAAATGAAAAAAAAAATTATATATATACAGTGGGGCAAAAAAGTATTTAGTCAGTCAGCAATAGTGCAAGTTCCACCACTTAAAAAGATGAGAGGCGTCTGTAATTTACATCATAGGTAGACCTCAACTATGGGAGACAAACTGAGAAAAAAAAATCCAGAAAATCACATTGTCTGTTTTTTTATCATTTTATTTGCATATTATGGTGGAAAATAAGTATTTGGTCAGAAACAAACAATCAAGATTTCTGGCTCTCACAGACCTGTAACTTCTTCTTTAAGAGTCTCCTCTTTCCTCCACTCATTACCTGTAGTAATGGCACCTGTTTAAACTTGTTATCAGTATAAAAAGACACCTGTGCACACCCTCAAACAGTCTGACTCCAAACTCCACTATGGTGAAGACCAAAGAGCTGTCAAAGGACACCAGAAACAAAATTGTAGCCCTGCACCAGGCTGGGAAGACTGAATCTGCAATAGCCAACCAGCTTGGAGTGAAGAAATCAACAGTGGGAGCAATAATTAGAAAATGGAAGACATTCAAGACCACTGATAATCTCCCTCGATCTGGGGCTCCACGCAAAATCCCACCCCGTGGGGTCAGAATGATCACAAGAACGGTGAGCAAAAATCCCAGAACCACGTGGGGGGACCTAGTGAATGAACTGCAGAGAGCTGGGACCAATGTAACAAGGCCTACCATAAGTAACACACTACGCCACCATGGACTCAGATCCTGCAGTGCCAGACGTGTCCCACTGCTTAAGCCAGTACATGTCTGGGCCCGTCTGAAGTTTGCTAGAGAGCATTTGGATGATCCAGAGGAGTTTTGGGAGAATGTCCTATGGTCTGATGAAACCAAACTGGAACTGTTTGGTAGAAACACAACTTGTCGTGTTTGGAGGAAAAAGAATACTGAGTTGCATCCATCAAACACCATACCTACTGTAAAGCATGGTGGTGGAAACATCATGCTTTGGGGCTGTTTCTCTGCAAAGGGGCCAGGACGACTGATCCGGGTACATGAAAGAATGAATGGGGCCATGTATCGTGAGATTTTGAGTGCAAACCTCCTTCCATCAGCAAGGGCATTGAAGATGAAACGTGGCTGGGTCTTTCAACATGACAATGATCCAAAGCACACCGCCAGGGCAACGAAGGAGTGGCTTCGTAAGAAGCATTTCAAGGTCCTGGAGTGGCCTAGCCAGTCTCCAGATCTCAACCCTATAGAAAACCTTTGGAGGGAGTTGAAAGTCCGTGTTGCCAAGCGAAATGCCAAAAACATCACTGCTCTAGAGGAGATCTGCATGGAGGAATGGGCCAACATACCAACAACAGTGTGTGGCAACCTTGTGAAGACTTACAGAAAACGTTTGACCTCTGTTATTGCCAACAAAGGCTATATTACAAAGTATTGAGATGAAATTTTGTTTCTGACCAAATACTTATTTTCCACCATAATATGCAAATAAAATGATAAAAAAACAGACAATGTGATTTTCTGGATTTTTTTTTTCTCAGTTTGTCTCCCATAGTTGAGGTCTACCTATGATGTAAATTACAGACGCCTCTCATCTTTTTAAGTGGTGGAACTTGCACTATTGCTGACTGACTAAATACTTTTTTGCCCCACTGTGTATATATATATATATATATATATATATATATATATATATATATACCTAATCCTAAATGCACGACTTCTTAACTTCACATAACATTTTCTGGTCTCCCAAGCAGAAGACGACATACTTCATCTCCAACAACCTGATTTTGCTTTTGCTAATAACGTGTAACATGGTGAAGCCTGCTATTGATTGTTAAGGAGTGCCACTTGACACAGAAGTTGCTTTATATTTTCAAGGTCTTTATAGCTAATTCTTGAAGAAAACTAGGTAATAGGACAGGTAGATAGAGTACAGAATGACCTAAAGTAATTAATAAATGTTTTTTTCATCTTTCAAGGTGAATGTTGGGTAGGGGCGCACAAAATATCATTCATTTACATTTACCACGGGTCCATCCACTAGGTACTGGAGACTCGTCAAGGAAAACAGTGATTGTTAAAGATGATATTAACACAGAGCTGTGTAAAGAATGTAAGAAAGTTAAGTGTTTTCTTGGGAAAATGCGGTTCAAGGTATGTTTAATTAAGTAAAGCTGAGAGCAGAAGAACAAATGCAAGGCCAGTGATAATGGACTCTGTGGAATATTGTGGGACTGAAAGCAGCTTTTCCTATTGTTACATGGTAGTAATGCGTATAGAGGTTCGTCTGGAATTCTTTTGAAGACTCTAACATCGCATGTTAAGTAAAACAATCTGACTAGCAAAAATATTTGCCTTGTTCTACGTCTATCATGCACCAACACGTGGAAAACTAATTTTTAATTACAGTGGACCAAAGCAATTATTCCATAAGTATTTGTAGTTATTTTATAAATCCAAGGCCAGGAGATATTCATTTAGTAAAATATTCTGTTTTAATTGTCCCAATCTCTGCTTCTTTAGAGGTCTCTATTACATAAAATGTTAATGTGTTCTGTCATTTTTAATGTATCCCTTCCATTTCCCAATGAAAGCCGTCGGTCTTGAGGAATCAGATTCTGATTTTACAGGCATTTTTGGTCTATAACTACAGTATATCGTAAGTTGGCAGTCAATAAGAAATCATGATGCACAACACATGCATTGCATTTTTTGTGGCTTTTTACGCATTTGCATTTTTTTAAAATGTTTTTGGGAAACACCACATGCTTTAGATGTTTTTCTATAGATTTTTGTATAATAAAAAGAAAAAGACCTAATAAAGTGTGTGACCAAAAAACCACCAAAAACGAATTTCCTAAATGCATGGAATTCATTCATTTTCTTAAGGCTCTGTTTGCATTAGATGAACTTGCTGCAGAATTTAGACGGCAATTTTTGCAATACCCGCATAAATTCTTTGGCTATTGCTCTGGCTTCTAGTGCACAAATTCTGAAATATATCGTAGATTTCACCCTGACATTGAAGATGGTATTAGTGATGTATAACTGCAGCATAAATTGAGACTGCGGATGAGAAATCCAGTGATGGTCACAATGTTGGAACTGTAAGGGTATGTGTCCACGTTCAGGATTGCATCAGGATTTGGTCAGGATTTTTCATCAGTATTTGTAAGCCAAAACCAGGAGTGGAACAATTAGAGGAAAAGTATAATAGAAACATATGCACCACTTCTGCATTTATCACCCACTCCTGGTTTTGGCTTACAAATACTGACGTAAAATCCTGACCAAATCCTGATGCAATCCTGAACGTGGACACATACCCTAAAATGCTGCGGATTTTTGGTCTGGATTTTCAAGTGCATAACCAAATCATATGAACATACTCTTACGGCTATATTCACACAAATGTACTGTATTTTTTGGATTATAAGATGCATTTTTTCCCCCCTAAAATTTTTGGGGAAAATGGGGGTGCGTCTTATAATGCGGACATACCTTGCCAGTACCGTTGCTGCAGGCTGAATGAGGGGGTGTCCGGCGCTGCTGCAGCAGTCTCCGATGCTGCGGGGGCTCTGTCGACATTTTGTGAAAGGCCAGAGCCCCTGCAGTTACATGGTTTCCTATGCGGTGGACTCTGTGAAAATGGACAGATGGAGATCTCGGCACCAAGATCTAGGGAGATGAGAACTTAGCACTGAGATTTCTCATTGTAGGCTTTTTAGGCCAAGAGAGGTGTCTTATCAGGACAGGGACCCAACTATAAGGTACGCATTGACATTGCAGTTGGGCTCATATACATTGGCCAATTTATGTGCTAAGTACCTTCTTTTTACTGTAAATTTTCCTACAGCAATTTTGCATTTCCAATTTTCCAAAATTCCACATGTACAAAATATAGCACTTAACCAAAGTTCTATGGCAGTAATGCAGCTCCAATTTTGTAGATTTACCATTCTAAACAATCCAGAGTGCAGCTTTATATTTTCTTACATTGACATGGACATTACATTCATGAAGTTCCCCCATGGCTGCGTGTCCAACAGACGAGTTTTAGTTCTTTTCAGCACTTACCCCCATGACAAAGGATAAGGTTGTAATATTAGAGGTTAGGACCATTCCAAATAGGGTCACAATGATGGTTTCGCGACATGTGCGTTTGGGATGGCCCCTGGGAATCCTTTGGTCAGTGCACCTGCACCTCACACTATGGATTAGTGTATTTGATATCAGCTATCATGGCACATACATGCATTTTCATCAGGTGCCTCATTTCCACATACCAGTAAACGATAAAAAAGACATCTCTAGCACAATCACTTTATTTTTTGGTATGGTCCTGCCCATATTAGTGGCTAGACCCAATCATTTGCACATTGAGTGTTATTGGTTACAATAAGATTTTGACATCATATACTACTGTTTATTGTGGAACTGTTCCTTACTCGACCTTTCATTCCCAGGGTACCAATTGTGAATCCTATCTTTATCTACATATTTATGTTTGATATATTTTGGTCAAATGTTATGCATTATTGTAATAATAAAATTATGTTCATTTTATGAAGTCAGCACTTCAATTTTCTTTTGTTAATTAGTAACTTTTTGGGAATTTCTTCTTTATTATATCCCCACTTGATTAAGACTTGTTTTAGGATTATGTTAATTACATTGCCTTTTAGTTCTCTTATTATTAGAGTCACTGTGAATTTTTTAACCCCTTAATCCCATATGACGTATTATCCCATCGAGTTGACCTAGGACTTAATTCCCAGTGACGGGGTAGTGCGTCATATGCAATCGGCTGCGCTCACGGGGGGAGCGCAGCCGATTGCGACCAGGTATCAGTTAACTATCGCAGCTGACATCCGGCACTATGAGCCAGGAGCAGTCACGGACCGCTCCTGGCACATTAACCCCGGCACACTAGGATCAAACATGATCGCAGCGTTCCGGGGGCATAGAGAAGCATTGCGCAGTGAGGGGGCTCCCGTGAGACCCTCAGTACAGGGCGATATGCTCACCTTGTACCAAGCGTCTCCTCCCTGCAGGCCCCAGATCCAAAATGGCCGCGGGGCTACTTCCGGGTCCTGCAGGGAGGAGGCTTACAAGCGCTGCTCAGAGCAGGCGCCTGTAATGTGATAATGTAAAAAAAAAAATATTTAGATGTGTAAAAAAAAAAAGAAAAAAAAAATATTGTTCCCATAAATAAATTTCTTTGTCTAAATAAAAAAAAAACAATAAAAGTACACATATTTAGTATCACCGCGTCCGAAACGACCCGACCTATAAAACTGTCCCACTAGTTAACCCATTCAGTGAACACCGTAAAAAAAAAAACAAGGCAAAAAACAATGCTTTATTGTCATACCGTCAAACAAAAAGTGAAATAACACGCGACCAAAAAGACGGATATAAATAACCATGGTACCGCTGAAAATGTCATCTTGTCCTGCAAAAAACGAGCCACCATACATCATCATCAGCGAAAAAATAAAAAAGTTATACTCCTCAGAATAAAGCGATCCAAAAATAATTATTTTTTCTATAAAATAGTTTTTATCGTATAAAAGCGCCAAAACATAAAAAAATGATATGAGGTATCGCTGTAATCGCACTGACCCGAAGAATAAAACTGCTTTATCAATTTTACCAAACATGAAACAGTATAAACGCCCCCCACAAAAGAAATTCATGAATAGCTGGTTTTTGGTCATTCTGCCTCACAAAAACCGGAATAAAAAGCGATCAAAAAACGTCATGTGCCCGAAAGTGTTACCAATACAAAAGTCAACTCGTCCCGCAAAAAACAAGACCTGACATGACGCTGTGGACCAAAACATGGAAAAATTATAGCTCTCAAAATGTGGAGACGCAAAAACTATTTTTTGCAATAAAAAGCGTCTTTTAGTGTGTGACGGCTGCCAATCATAAAAATCTGCTAAAAAAAACCATTATAAAAGTAAATCAAACCCCCCTTCATGTCCCCCTTAGTTAGGGAAAAATAATAAAATTAAAAAAATGTATTTATTTCCATTTTCCTATTAGGGTTAGGGCTAGGGTTAGGATTAGGGTTGGGGCTAAAGTTAGGGTTAGGACTGGGGCTAAAGTTAAGGTTAAAGTTAGGGTTGGGGCTAAAGTTAGGGTTCGGATTACATTTACGGTTGGGATTAGGGTTAGGGGTGTGGTTAGGGTTATGGTTGGGATTAGGGTTAGGAGTGTGTTGGAGTTAGGGGTGTGGTTATGGTTGGGATTAGGGTTAGGGGTGTGGTTGGGGTTAGGGGTGTGGTTTGGATTAGGGTTAGGGGTGTGTTTGGGTTAGGGTTTCAGTTACAATTGGGGTTTCCAATGTTTAGGCACATCAGGGCTCTCCAAACGCGACATGGCGTCCGATCTCAATTCCAGCCAATTCTGCGTTGAAAAAGTAAAACAGTGCTCCTTCCCTTCCGAGCTCTCCCGTGAATCCAAACAGGGGTTTACCCCAACATATGGGGTATCAGCGTACTCAGGACAAATTGGACAACAACTTTTGTGGTCCAATTTCTCTTATTACCCTTGGGAAAATAAAAATTTGGGGGGCTAAAAAACAATTTTTGTGGGAAAAAATGACTTTCTTTTCACGGCTCTGCATTATAAACTGTAGTGAAACACTTGGGGGTTCAAAGTTCTCACAACACATCTAGATAAGTTCCTTGGGGGGTCTAGTTTCCAATATGAGGTCACTTGTGGGGGTTTCTACTGTTTAGGCACATCAGGGGCTCTGCAAATGCAACGTGACGCCTGCAGACCAATCCATCTAAGTCTGCATTCCAAATGGCGCTCTTTCCCTTCCGAGCTCTGCCATGTGCCCAAACGGTGTTTCCACCCCCCACATATAGGGTATCAGCGTCCTCAGGAAAAATTGGACAACAACTTTTGGGGTCCAATTTCTCCTGTTACCCTTGGGAAAATACAAAACTGGAGGCTAAAAAATAATCTTTGTGGAAAAAAAAGAATTTTTATTCTCACGGCTCTGCGTTATAAACTATAGTGAAACACTTGGGGGTTCAAAGCTCTCACAACACATCTAGATAAGTTCCTTAGGGGGTCTACTTTCCAAAATGGTGTCACTTGTGGGGGGGTTTCAATGTTTAGGCACATTAGTGGCTCTCCAAACGCAACATGGCGTTCCATCTCAATTCCAGCCGATTTTGCATTGAAAAGTCAAATGGCGCTCCTTCCCTTCCGAGCTCTGCCATGCGCCCAAACAGTGGTTTACTCCCACATATGGGGCATCCGGGTACTCAGGACAAATTTTACAACAACTTTTGTGATCCATTTTCTCCTGTTACCCTTGGTAAAATAAAACAAATTGGAGCTGAAGTAAATTTTTTGTGAAACAAAATAAAATGTTCATTTTTTTTAAACATTCCAAAAATTCCTGTGAAGCACCAGAAGGGTTAATAAACTTCTTGAATGTGGTTTTGAGCACCTTGAGGGGTGCAGTTTTTAGAATGGTGTCACACTTGGTTATTTTCTATCATATAGACCCCTCAAAATGACTTCAAATGAGATGTGGTCCCTAAAAAAAATGGTGTTGTAAAAATGAGAAATTGCTGGTCAACTTGTAACCCTTATAACTCCCTGACAAAAAAAAATTGGTTCCAAAATTGTGCTGTTGTAGACATGTGGGAAATGTTACTTATTAAGTATTTTAAGTGACATATCTCTGTGATTTAAGGGCATAAAAATTCAAAGTTGGAAAATTGCAAAATTTTTGCCAAATTTCCGTTTTTTTCACAAATAAAAGCAGATAATATCAAAGAAATTTTACCACTATCATGAAGCCCAATATGTCACGAGAAAACAGTGTAGGAATCACCGGGATCCGTTGAAGCGTTCCAGAGTTATAACCTCATAAAGGGACAGTAGTCAGAATTGTAAAAATTGGCCCGGTCATTAATGTACAAACCACCCTTGGGGCTTAAGGGGTTAATATTGAAAAAATTGGTTGCATAATGGAGGTTTCAAAAAGTGCATATTAGCCCTAACTAGCCTATCCCAAACGTTCCTACCCTGTAACAGTTTAACCATTTATCCCCAAACCCTGTTTTTACCATTATTGCTAGGCCAAATTTTACAATTTTGACAAGTGTCAATTTTTGAGGTAAGAACTCAGGAACACTTCAACGGATCACAGTGATTCTGACACTATTTTTTCATGACATATTGTACTTCATGGTAGTAGTAAAATTTCTCCAACATGACTTGCATTTATTTGTGAAAAAATCAGGAGTTTGGAGAACATTTTGAACATCTTGCAATTTTTAACATTTTAATTTTGATGCCCATAAACCAGAGTTATGTCACACAAAAAATAGTTAATAAATAACATTTCCCACATGTCTACTTTACATCAGCACATTTTTTTTTAAACATAATTATTTGTTGGGTAATTAGAAGGGTTAAAAGTCGACCAGCAATTTTTCATTTTTCCAACAAAATTTACAAAACCATTTAGGGACCACATCACATTGGAAGTGACTTTCAGGGGCCTATATGACAGAAATTTCCCAAAATTGATACCATTCTGTTAACTGCACCCCTCAAGATGCTCAAAATCACATTCAAGAACTTTATTAACCCTTCAGGTGCTTCACAGTATTTTTTGCAACATGGAAGGGAAAAAATGAACAATTAACTTTTTTCACATGTTACTTTAGACCCAAATTTCTTTATTTTCACAAGGGTAAAAGGAGAAAATGGACCCCAAAAATTTGTTGTGAAATTTTTCCTAAGCATGCTGATACCCCATAGGTGGGGGAAAAGTACTGTTTGGGCACACAGCAGGGCTCAGAAGAGAAGGAGCACCGTTTGACTTTTTGAAAGCAAAATTTGCTGCAATTGAGAGCAGATGCCAAGTCGTGTTTGGAAAGCCACTGATGTGCCGAAACAATAAAAAAGCACAATTTACTCCATTTTGGAAACTATACCCCTCAATGAACTTATGTGTGGTGAGCACCTTGAAACCCAAAGTGCTTCACAGGAATTTATAACATTGAGCCAAGAAAACAAAAAAAAATTTCCACAAAAATTTTTTTTAGCCCCTTTTTTTTATTTTCAAAAGGGTAGCGGGAGAAAATTGACTACAAAAATTGTTGTGCAATTTCTCCTAAATACACGAATACCCCATTTATGGGGTAAAAGTACTGTTTGGACGCACAGCAGAGCTCGGAAGAGAAGGAGCTCCATTTGACTTTTCGAAAACAAAATTTGCTGTAATCATTAGAGGATGCCATGTCCCATTTGGACAGACCATAATGTATTAAACTCCCCACTGTCATGACTATTGTCGGGTGACCTGGGACTAGGGGCTACTTTCCTGTCCCTAATGCTAGGAGCGCCCTAGCTCACCCTGTTCCATGGGTTACTTCTGAAGGTCAAGATGCTGGGGCCACGTACCTTGCCTTACCTCCTGAATCCACCCTCCATCTTTATCCTTCCCCCACCCAGGGAAGAGTGGGGAGGAGCAGTGCACCGTAGTACACCAACAAGATGAACAAGGTAACACAAACAGGGGAAACAGAAAATACTAGGCATACAAATATATACTCTCATATAACAGAGGAGTGCACCGGGGAGTGGAAGATGGGGTAAAACCAAAGTAGGAGAAGAAATGGAACTATCACACTCACAAACCCAAGCAACAGTGACATATAAATCCACCAAACTTCTACTCCAATAACCACTATTATCCTCCCAGCCATGCAGCATAAGCTACCTTTGACAATGTGTGTCAGTCAGAACCCATATTATACAGGGAATAGGAGTGGCTAACAGTGCTCAGCTGAGAGCCCTAGCTCCCAGAGCTCTCAGCATGCCAGATTAACTCCTGTACTACCAAAATAAATTGACACCATTTATAAAGAAGGTGAAGTGCGTCTATTCAGCGCAGAAGTAGGAGCAATGAGACGCTGCGGTCTTCTGGCTCCTATCAATAGCGGTAACCTCGTGACACCTACAAATGACCACATTTTGGAAACTAGACCCCTCAAGGAATTTATCTAGTTATCTACACGTGTGGGGATCACCATGAATCCATGGTTGCTTCACAAAATTTTACACCATTGATCTGCGAAACAGAAAAAAATTACCACAAAAATGTTATTTTAGCCCCAGGTTATTCATGTTCACAAGGATAAAATGGACCCCAATATTGGTTGTGCAATTTCTCCTGAGTACAATGATACCCCATATGTGGTAGAAAACTAATTTTGAGGCACAGTGCAAAGCTCAGAAGGGAAGAAGCGTCATATTGGAGTTCAGATTTTGCTGGAATGGTTTGAGGGTGCCATGTCACTTTGGCAGAGCTCTCCCCCGTATGTGACCTCATGTTACAAACTACACCCAGCAATGATTTCATCTAAGGGTTCAGTGGTCATATTGACACCACATGTGCCTCACAGAATTTTATACCATTGGGTGATGAAGAAAGAATAAATTACATTTTTACCACTAAAATTATGTTTTAAAACCAAGTTTTTTGTTCTGATAGGAAAAAATGGACCTTAGTTTTAAAAATTTCTCATGAGTGTGCCAATACGCTATATGTAATCAGGAAATACTTTTCAGGCACATTGAAAGCTCAGAAGGGAAGATCATATTATAGCGAACAATACAAAGGTGACATCAAACCCACAAATATGAACCCCACTTTCTATAGCTACAGAGCAAGTGGGGAGAGCCAGTCAAAGCGCCAGAATTGGAGCATCTATTACATGTGCTTTTTCTGGGGTGTCTGCGGGCTTATATTTTTAGGCTGGGGGGGACAATATCTATGGACCATTTACCAGCCTGAGAATATCAGCCCCTAGATGACTGCTTTAGCAAGGCTGGCTGTCAAAAATGCGGGGTACCCCACAAAGTTTTTTTAAATAATTAAAAAAAAAAATGGCATTGGGACCCCTCTATTCTTGATAACTAGACTTGCTGACAGCTTGAGGGTTGCAGACTCCAGCTGCCAGTGTTGCCTGGCTGGATATCAAACATACAAAGGAACCCACGTCAATATTTTTAAAATTATTTATTTATAGCGGAATAGATGGGTCAACTGATGCCACTTTTCCTGGTGTCTGACCCTAATTTAAGCTGTTTTGCAGGCATTTTGGTCCCTCTGAAGGTGCTGTCTATGCTTTTGCCTCCCATTGAAGTCAACGTGGTTTGGGTATGTTCAGCATGCCATCTCAAATGGATACGTCAAGAATAAAAAAATCTAAATTTTATGGCTCTTGTCAGAAGTGGAGAAAAGACTAAAGTTCAAAAAAGAAAAATTGCCTTTGGTGAAAATTGGTGTTAATATTATTTTCTTTTCCCTATCTTTTAGTCTGTATTTGATTGCAATATTGTGACAATTTACTTCCAATACTTCTTAAGATTCAATAAAAAATATATTTTAAGTTCTTTTATTTCTAAAACAACAATCATAAAAGAATAAAGTTCATATAAAATCCAGTTAATATCTGATATACAGCGCTGTAGTATGGCCGTCACCAGCTCTGTGCCCAGCACCATCTGCCCTGCACCAGGACCTGTGTGCACAGTGTGACCCCCCTGACTGCCCATTACCCGCGCTCCCCCAGCATCATCCTCCCTGCACCAGGACCTGTGTGCACAGTGTGACCAGCGCTGACTGCCCATCACCAGCGCTGCCCAGCACCAACCTCCCTGCACCAGGACCTGTGTGCACAGTGTGACCCCCCTGACTGCCCATTACCCGCGCTCCCCCAGCATCATCCTCCCTGCACCAGGACCTGTGTGCACAGTGTGACCAGCGCTGACTGCCCATCACCAGCGCTCCCCAGCATCATCCTCCCTGCACCAGGACCTGTGTGCACAGTGGAACCCGCTGACTGCCCATCACCATCGCTCCCCCAGCACCATCCTCCCTGCACCAGGACCTGTGAGCACAGTGTGACCCCCCCTGACTGCCCATCACCAGCGCTCCCCCAGCACCATCCTCCCTGCACCAGGACCTGTGTACACAGTGTGACCCGCGCTGACAGCCCATCACCAGTGCTCCCCAGCACCATCCTCCCTGCACCAGGACCTGTGAGCACAGTGTGACCCCCCTGACTGCCCATCACCAGCGCTCCCCAAGCACCATCCTCCCTGCACCAGGACCTGTGTACACAGTGTGACCCGCGCTGACAGCCCATCACCAGCGCTCACCAGCACCATTCTCCCTGCACCAGGACCTGTGTGCACAGTGTGACCCGCGCTGACTGCCCATCACCAGCGCTCCCCAGCACCATCCTCCCTGCACCAGGACCTGTGTGCACAGTGTGACCCCCCTGACTGCCCATCACCAGCGCTCCCCAGCACCATCCTCCCTGCACCAGGACCTGTGTGCACAGTGTGACCCCCCTGACTGCCCATCACCAGCGCTCCCGAGCACCATCCTCCCTGCACCAGGACCTGTGTACACAGTGTGACCCGCGCTGACAGCCCAGCACCAGCGCTCCCCAGCACCATCCTCCCTGTACCAGGACCTGTGTGCACAGTGTGACCCCCCTGACAGCCCATCACCAGCGCTCCCGAGCACCATCCTCCCTGCACCAGGACCTGTGTGCACAGTGTGACCCCGCTGACTGCCCATCACCAGCGCTCCCCAGCACCATCCTCCCTGCACCAGGACCTGTGTGCACAGTGTGACCCCCCTGACTGCCCATCACCAGCGCTCCCGAGCACCATCCTCCCTGCACCAGGACCTGTGTGCACAGTGTGACCCCCCTGACAGCCCATCGCCAGCGCTCCCCAGCACCATCCTCCCTGCACCAGGACCTGTGTGCACAGTGTGACCCCCCTGACTGCCCATCACCAGCGCTCCCGAGCACCATCCTCCCTGCACCAGGACCTGTGTGCACAGTGTGACCCCGCTGACTGCCCATCACCAGCGCTCCCCAGCACCATCCTCCCTGCACCAGGACCTGTGTGCACAGTGTGACCCCCCTGACTGCCCATCACCAGCGCTCCCGAGCACCATCCTCCCTGCACCAGGACCTGTGTGCACAGTGTGACCCCGCTGACTGCCCATCACCAGCGCTCCCGAGCACCATCCTCCCTGCACCAGGACCTGTGTGCACAGTGTGACCCCCCTGACTGCCCATCACCAGCGCTCCCCAGCACCATCCTCCCTGCACCAGGACCTGTGTGCACAGTGTGACCCCCCTGACTGCCCATCACCAGCGCTCCCGAGCACCATCCTCCCTGCACCAGGACCTGTGTGCACAGTGTGACCCCCCTGACTGCCCATCACCAGCGCTCCCCAGCATCATCCTCCCTGCACCAGGACCTGTGTGCACAGTGTGACCCGCGCTGACTGCCCATCACCAGCGCTCCCCAGCGCCATCCTCCCTGCACCAGGACCTGTGTGCACAGTGTGACCCCCCTGACTGCCCATCACCAGCGCTCCCTCAGCACCATCCTCCCTGCACCAGGACCTGTGTGCACAGTGTGACCCCCCTGACTGCTCATCACCAGCTCTCCCCCAGCACCATCCTCCCTGCACCAGGACCTGTGTACACAGTGTGACCCGCGCTGACTGCCCATCGCCAGCGCTCCCCAGCACCATCCTCCCTGCACCAGGACCTGTGTGCACAGTGTGACCCCCGCTGACTGCCCATCACCAGCGCTCCCCAGCATCATCCTCCCTGCACCAGGACCTGTGTGCAGTGTGACCCCCCTGACTGCCCATCACCAGCGCTCCCGAGCACCATCCTCCCTGCACCAGGACCTGTGTGCACAGTGTGACCCCCCTGACTGCCCATCACCAGCGCTCCCCAGCATCATCCTCCCTGCACCAGGACCTGTGTGCACAGTGTGACCCGCGCTGACTGCTCATCACCAGCGCTCCCCAGCACCATCCTCCCTGCACCAGGACCTGTGTGCACAGTGTGACCCCCGCTGACTGACCATCACCAGCGCTCCCGAGCACCATCCTCCCTGCACCAGGACCTGTGTGCACAGTGTGACCCGCGCTGACTGCCCATCACCAGCGCTCCGCAGCGCCATCCTCCCTGCACCTGGAACTGTGTGCACAGTGTGACCCCCGCTGAATGCCCATCACCAGCGCTCCCCAGCACCATCCTCCCTGCACCAGGACCTGTGTGCACAGTGTGACCCCCCTGACTGCCCATCACCAGCGCTCCCGAGCACCATCCTCCCTGCACCAGGACCTGTGTGCACAGTGTGACCCCCCTGACAGCCCATCGCCAGCGCTCCCCAGCACCATCCTCCCTGCACCAGGACCTGTGTGCACAGTGTGACCCCGCTGACTGCCCATCACCAGCGCTCCCCAGCACCATCCTCCCTGCACCAGGACCTGTGTGCACAGTGTGACCCCCCTGACTGCCCATCACCAGCGCTCCCGAGCACCATCCTCCCTGCACCAGGACCTGTGTGCACAGTGTGACCCCGCTGACTGCCCATCACCAGCGCTCCCCAGCACCATCCTCCCTGCACCAGGACCTGTGTGCACAGTGTGACCCCCCTGACTGCCCATCACCAGCGCTCCCGAGCACCATCCTCCCTGCACCAGGACCTGTGTGCACAGTGTGACCCCGCTGACTGCCCATCACCAGCGCTCCCGAGCACCATCCTCCCTGCACCAGGACCTGTGTGCACAGTGTGACCCCCCTGACTGCCCATCACCAGCGCTCCCGAGCACCATCCTCCCTGCACCAGGACCTGTGTGCACAGTGTGACCCCCCTGACTGCCCATCACCAGCGCTCCCCAGCATCATCCTCCCTGCACCAGGACCTGTGTGCACAGTGTGACCCGCGCTGACTGCCCATCACCAGCGCTCCCGAGCACCATCCTCCCTGCACCAGGACCTGTGTGCACAGTGTGACCCGCGCTGACTGCCCATCACCAGCGCTCCGCAGCGCCATCCTCCCTGCACCTGGAACTGTGTGCACAGTGTGACCCCCGCTGACTGCTCATCACCAGCGCTCCCCAGCACCATCCTCCCTGCACCAGGACCTGTGTACACAGTGTGACCCGCGCTGACTGCCCATCACCAGCGCTCCCCAGCGCCATCCTCCCTGCACCAGGACCTGTGTGCACAGTGTGACCCCCCTGACTGCCCATCACCAGCGCTCCCTCAGCACCATCCTCCCTGCACCAGGACCTGTGTGCACAGTGTGACCCCCCTGACTGCCCATCACCAGCGCTCCCCCAGCACCATCCTCCCTGCACCAGGACCTGTGTGCACAGTGTGACCCCCCTGACTGCTCATCACCAGCGCTCCCCCAGCACCATCCTCCCTGCACCAGGACCTGTGTACACAGTGTGACCCGCGCTGACTGCCCATCGCCAGCGCTCCCCAGCACCATCCTCCCTGCACCAGGACCTGTGTGCACAGTGTGACCCGCGCTGACTGCCCATCACCAGCGCTCCGCAGCGCCATCCTCCCTGCACCTGGAACTGTGTGCACAGTGTGACCCCCGCTGACTGCTCATCACCAGCGCTCCCCAGCACCATCCTCCCTGCACCAGGACCTGTGTACACAGTGTGACCCGCGCTGACTGCCCATCACCAGCGCTCCCCAGCGCCATCCTCCCTGCACCAGGACCTGTGTGCACAGTGTGACCCCCCTGACTGCCCATCACCAGCACTCCCTCAGCACCATCCTCCCTGCACCAGGACCTGTGTGCACAGTGTGACCCCCCTGACTGCCCATCACCAGCGCTCCCCCAGCACCATCCTCCCTGCACCAGGACCTGTGTGCACAGTGTGACCCCCCTGACTGCTCATCACCAGCGCTCCCCCAGCACCATCCTCCCTGCACCAGGACCTGTGTACACAGTGTGACCCGCGCTGACTGCCCATCGCCAGCGCTCCCCAGCACCATCCTCCCTGCACCAGGACCTGTGTGCACAGTGTGACCCGCGCTGACTGCCCATCACCAGCGCTCCGCAGCGCCATCCTCCCTGCACCTGGAACTGTGTGCACAGTGTGACCCCCGCTGACTGCTCATCACCAGCGCTCCCCAGCACCATCCTCCCTGCACCAGGACCTGTGTACACAATGTGACCCGCGCTGACTGCCCATCACCAGCGCTCCCCAGCGCCATCCTCCCTGCACCAGGACCTGTGTGCACAGTGTGACCCCCCTGACTGCCCATCACCAGCGCTCCCTCAGCACCATCCTCCCTGCACCAGGACCTGTATGCACAGTGTGACCCCCCTGACTGCCCATCACCAGCGCTCCCCCAGCACCATCCTCCCTGCACCAGGACCTGTGTGCACAGTGTGACCCCCCTGACTGCTCATCACCAGCGCTCCCCCAGCACCATCCTCCCTGCACCAGGACCTGTGTGCACAGTGTGACCCGCGCTGACTGCCCATCGCCAGCGCTCCCCAGCACCATCCTCCCTGCACCAGGACCTGTGTGCACAGTGTGACCCGCGCTGACAGCCCATCACCAGCGCTCACCAGCACCATCCTCCCTGCACCAGGACCTGTGTGCACAGTGTGACCCGCGCTGACTGCCCATCACCAGCGCTCCCCAGCACCATCCTCCCTGCACCAGGACCTGTGTGCACAGTGTGACCCCCGCTGACTGCCCATCACCAGCGCTCCCCAGCATCATCCTCCCTGCACCAGGACCTGTGTGCAGTGTGACCCCCCTGACTGCCCATCACCAGCGCTCCCGAGCACCATCCTCCCTGCACCAGGACCTGTGTGCACAGTGTGACCCCCCTGACTGCCCATCACCAGCGCTCCCCAGCATCATCCTCCCTGCACCAGGACCTGTGTGCACAGTGTGACCCGCGCTGACTGCTCATCACCAGCGCTCCCCAGCACCATCCTCCCTGCACCAGGACCTGTGTGCACAGTGTGACCCCCGCTGACTGACCATCACCAGCGCTCCCGAGCACCATCCTCCCTGCACCAGGACCTGTGTGCACAGTGTGACCCGCGCTGACTGCCCATCACCAGCGCTCCGCAGCGCCATCCTCCCTGCACCTGGAACTGTGTGCACAGTGTGACCCCCGCTGACTGCCCATCACCAGCGCTCCCCAGCACCATCCTCCCTGCACCAGGACCTGTGTGCACAGTGTGACCCCCCTGACTGCCCATCACCAGCGCTCCCGAGCACCATCCTCCCTGCACCAGGACCTGTGTACACAGTGTGACCCGCGCTGACAGCCCAGCACCAGCGCTCCCCAGCACCATCCTCCCTGTACCAGGACCTGTGTGCACAGTGTGACCCCCCTGACAGCCCATCACCAGCGCTCCCGAGCACCATCCTCCCTGCACCAGGACCTGTGTGCACAGTGTGACCCCGCTGACTGCCCATCACCAGCGCTCCCCAGCACCATCCTCCCTGCACCAGGACCTGTGTGCAGTGTGACCCCCCTGACTGCCCATCACCAGCGCTCCCGAGCACCATCCTCCCTGCACCAGGACCTGTGTGCACAGTGTGACCCCCCTGACAGCCCATCGCCAGCGCTCCCCAGCACCATCCTCCCTGCACCAGGACCTGTGTGCACAGTGTGACCCCGCTGACTGCCCATCACCAGCGCTCCCCAGCACCATCCTCCCTGCACCAGGACCTGTGTGCACAGTGTGACCCCCCTGACTGCCCATCACCAGCGCTCCCGAGCACCATCCTCCCTGCACCAGGACCTGTGTGCACAGTGTGACCCCGCTGACTGCCCATCACCAGCGCTCCCCAGCACCATCCTCCCTGCACCAGGACCTGTGTGCACAGTGTGACCCCCCTGACTGCCCATCACCAGCGCTCCCGAGCACCATCCTCCCTGCACCAGGACCTGTGTGCACAGTGTGACCCCGCTGACTGCCCATCACCAGCGCTCCCGAGCACCATCCTCCCTGCACCAGGACCTGTGTGCACAGTGTGACCCCCCTGACTGCCCATCACCAGCGCTCCCGAGCACCATCCTCCCTGCACCAGGACCTGTGTGTACAGTGTGACCCCCCTGACTGCCCATCACCAGCGCTCCCCAGCATCATCCTCCCTGCACCAGGACCTGTGTGCACAGTGTGACCCGCGCTGACTGCCCATCACCAGCGCTCCCGAGCACCATCCTCCCTGCACCAGGACCTGTGTGCACAGTGTGACCCGCGCTGACTGCCCATCACCAGCGCTCCGCAGCGCCATCCTCCCTGCACCTGGAACTGTGTGCACAGTGTGACCCCCGCTGACTGCTCATCACCAGCGCTCCCCAGCACCATCCTCCCTGCACCAGGACCTGTGTACACAGTGTGACCCGCGCTGACTGCCCATCACCAGCGCTCCCCAGCGCCATCCTCCCTGCACCAGGACCTGTGTGCACAGTGTGACCCCCCTGACTGCCCATCACCAGCGCTCCCTCAGCACCATCCTCCCTGCACCAGGACCTGTGTGCACAGTGTGACCCCCCTGACTGCCCATCACCAGCGCTCCCCCAGCACCATCATCCCTGCACCAGGACCTGTGTGCACAGTGTGACCCCCCTGACTGCTCATCACCAGCGCTCCCCCAACACCATCCTCCCTGCACCAGGACCTGTGTGCACAGTGTGACCAGCGCTGACTGCCCATCACCAGCGCTGCCCAGCACCAACCTCCCTGCACCAGGACCTGTGTGCACAGTGTGACCCCCCTGACTGCCCATTACCCGCGCTCCCCCGGCATCATCCTCCCTGCACCAGGACCTGTGTGCACAGTGTGACCAGCGCTGACTGCCCATCACCAGCGCTCCCCAGCATCATCCTCCCTGCACCAGGACCTGTGTGCACAGTGGAACCCGCTGACTGCCCATCACCATCGCTCCCCCAGCACCATCCTCCCTGCACCAGAACCTGTGAGCACAGTGTGACCCCCCCTGACTGCCCATCACCAGCGCTCCCCCAGCACCATCCTCCCTGCACCAGGACCTGTGTACACAGTGTGACCCGCGCTGACAGCCCATCACCAGTGCTCCCCAGCACCATCCTCCCTGCACCAGGACCTGTGAGCACAGTGTGACCCCCCTGACTGCCCATCACCAGCGCTCCCCCAGCACCATCCTCCCTGCACCAGGACCTGTGTACACAGTGTGACCCGCGCTGACAGCCCATCACCAGCGCTCACCAGCACCATTCTCCCTGCACCAGGACCTGTGTGCACAGTGTGACCCGCGCTGACTGCCCATCACCAGCGCTCCCCAGCACCATCCTCCCTGCACCAGGACCTGTGTGCACAGTGTGACCCCCCTGACTGCCCATCACCAGCGCTCCCCAGCACCATCCTCCCTGCACCAGGACCTGTGTGCACAGTGTGACCCCCCTGACTGCCCATCACCAGCGCTCCCGAGCACCATCCTCCCTGCACCAGGACCTGTGTACACAGTGTGACCCGCGCTGACAGCCCAGCACCAGCGCTCCCCAGCACCATCCTCCCTGTACCAGGACCTGTGTGCACAGTGTGACCCCCCTGACAGCCCATCACCAGCGCTCCCGAGCACCATCCTCCCTGCACCAGGACCTGTGTGCACAGTGTGACCCCGCTGACTGCCCATCACCAGCGCTCCCCAGCACCATCCTCCCTGCACCAGGACCTGTGTGCACAGTGTGACCCCCCTGACTGCCCATCACCAGCGCTCCCGAGCACCATCCTCCCTGCACCAGGACCTGTGTGCACAGTGTGACCCCCCTGACAGCCCATCGCCAGCGCTCCCCAGCACCATCCTCCCTGCACCAGGACCTGTGTGCACAGTGTGACCCCCCTGACTGCCCATCACCAGCGCTCCCGAGCACCATCCTCCCTGCACCAGGACCTGTGTGCACAGTGTGACCCCGCTGACTGCCCATCACCAGCGCTCCCCAGCACCATCCTCCCTGCACCAGGACCTGTGTGCACAGTGTGACCCCCCTGACTGCCCATCACCAGCGCTCCCGAGCACCATCCTCCCTGCACCAGGACCTGTGTGCACAGTGTGACCCCGCTGACTGCCCATCACCAGCGCTCCCGAGCACCATCCTCCCTGCACCAGGACCTGTGTGCACAGTGTGACCCCCCTGACTGCCCATCACCAGCGCTCCCGAGCACCATCCTCCCTGCACCAGGACCTGTGTGCACAGTGTGACCCCCCTGACTGCCCATCACCAGCGCTCCCCAGCATCATCCTCCCTGCACCAGGACCTGTGTGCACAGTGTGACCCGCGCTGACTGCCCATCACCAGCGCTCCCGAGCACCATCCTCCCTGCACCAGGACCTGTGTGCACAGTGTGACCCGCGCTGACTGCCCATCACCAGCGCTCCGCAGCGCCATCCTCCCTGCACCTGGAACTGTGTGCACAGTGTGACCCCCGCTGACTGCTCATCACCAGCGCTCCCCAGCACCATCCTCCCTGCACCAGGACCTGTGTACACAGTGTGACCCGCGCTGACTGCCCATCACCAGCGCTCCCCAGCGCCATCCTCCCTGCACCAGGACCTGTGTGCACAGTGTGACCCCCCTGACTGCAAATCACCAGCACTCCCTCAGCACCATCCTCCCTGCACCAGGACCTGTGTGCACAGTGTGACCCCCCTGACTGCCCATCACCAGCGCTCCCCCAGCACCATCCTCCCTGCACCAGGACCTGTGTGCACAGTGTGACCCCCCTGACTGCTCATCACCAGCGCTCCCCCAGCACCATCCTCCCTGCACCAGGACCTGTGTACACAGTGTGACCCGCGCTGACTGCCCATCGCCAGCGCTCCCCAGCACCATCCTCCCTGCACCAGGACCTGTGTGCACAGTGTGACCCGCGCTGACTGCCCATCACCAGCGCTCCGCAGCGCCATCCTCCCTGCACCTGGAACTGTGTGCACAGTGTGACCCCCGCTGACTGCTCATCACCAGCGTTCCCCAGCACCATCCTCCCTGCACCAGGACCTGTGTACACAGTGTGACCCGCGCTGACTGCCCATCACCAGCGCTCCCCAGCGCCATCCTCCCTGCACCAGGACCTGTGTGCACAGTGTGACCCCCCTGACTGCCCATCACCAGCGCTCCCTCAGCACCATCCTCCCTGCACCAGGACCTGTGTGCACAGTGTGACCCCCCTGACTGCCCATCACCAGCGCTCCCCCAGCACCATCCTCCCTGCACCAGGACCTGTGTGCACAGTGTGACCCCCCTGACTGCTCATCACCAGCGCTCCCCCAGCACCATCCTCCCTGCACCAGGACCTGTGTGCACAGTGTGACCCGCGCTGACTGCCCATCGCCAGCGCTCCCCAGCACCATCCTCCCTGCACCAGGACCTGTGTGCACAGTGTGACCCGCGCTGACAGCCCATCACCAGCGCTCACCAGCACCATCCTCCCTGCACCAGGACCTGTGTGCACAGTGTGACCCGCGCTGACTGCCCATCACCAGCGCTCCCCAGCACCATCCTCCCTGCACCAGGACCTGTGTGCACAGTGTGACCCCCGCTGACTGCCCATCACCAGCGCTCCCCAGCATCATCCTCCCTGCACCAGGACCTGTGTGCAGTGTGACCCCCCTGACTGCCCATCACCAGCGCTCCCGAGCACCATCCTCCCTGCACCAGGACCTGTGTGCACAGTGTGACCCCCCTGACTGCCCATCACCAGCGCTCCCCAGCACCATCCTCCCTGCACCAGGACCTGTGTGCACAGTGTGACCCCCCTGACTGCCCATCACCAGCGCTCCCGAGCACCATCCTCCCTGAAAAGGACCTGTGTACACAGTGTGACCCGCGCTGACAGCCCAGCACCAGCGCTCCCCAGCACCATCCTCCCTGTACCAGGACCTGTGTGCACAGTGTGACCCCCCTGACAGCCCATCACCAGCGCTCCCGAGCACCATCCTCCCTGCACCAGGACCTGTGTGCACAGTGTGACCCCGCTGACTGCCCATCACCAGCGCTCCCCAGCACCATCCTCCCTGCACCAGGACCTGTGTGCACAGTGTGACCCCCCTGACTGCCCATCACCAGCGCTCCCGAGCACCATCCTCCCTGCACCAGGACCTGTGTGCACAGTGTGACCCCCCTGACAGCCCATCGCCAGCGCTCCCCAGCACCATCCTCCCTGCACCAGGACCTGTGTGCACAGTGTGACCCCCCTGACTGCCCATCACCAGCGCTCCCGAGCACCATCCTCCCTGCACCAGGACCTGTGTGCACAGTGTGACCCCGCTGACTGCCCATCACCAGCGCTCCCCAGCACCATCCTCCCTGCACCAGGACCTGTGTGCACAGTGTGACCCCCCTGACTGCCCATCACCAGCGCTCCCGAGCACCATCCTCCCTGCACCAGGACCTGTGTGCACAGTGTGACCCCGCTGACTGCCCATCACCAGCGCTCCCGAGCACCATCCTCCCTGCACCAGGACCTGTGTGCACAGTGTGACCCCCCTGACTGCCCATCACCAGCGCTCCCGAGCACCATCCTCCCTGCACCAGGACCTGTGTGCACAGTGTGACCCCCCTGACTGCCCATCACCAGCGCTCCCCAGCATCATCCTCCCTGCACCAGGACCTGTGTGCACAGTGTGACCCGCGCTGACTGCCCATCACCAGCGCTCCCGAGCACCATCCTCCCTGCACCAGGACCTGTGTGCACAGTGTGACCCGCGCTGACTGCCCATCACCAGCGCTCCGCAGCGCCATCCTCCCTGCACCTGGAACTGTGTGCACAGTGTGACCCCCGCTGACTGCTCATCACCAGCGCTCCCCAGCACCATCCTCCCTGCACCAGGACCTGTGTACACAGTGTGACCCGCGCTGACTGCCCATCACCAGCGCTCCCCAGCGCCATCCTCCCTGCACCAGGACCTGTGTGCACAGTGTGACCCCCCTGACTGCCCATCACCAGCACTCCCTCAGCACCATCCTCCCTGCACCAGGACCTGTGTGCACAGTGTGACCCCCCTGACTGCCCATCACCAGCGCTCCCCCAGCACCATCCTCCCTGCACCAGGACCTGTGTGCACAGTGTGACCCCCCTGACTGCTCATCACCAGCGCTCCCCCAGCACCATCCTCCCTGCACCAGGACCTGTGTACACAGTGTGACCCGCGCTGACTGCCCATCGCCAGCGCTCCCCAGCACCATCCTCCCTGCACCAGGACCTGTGTGCACAGTGTGACCCGCGCTGACTGCCCATCACCAGCGCTCCGCAGCGCCATCCTCCCTGCACCTGGAACTGTGTGCACAGTGTGACCCCCGCTGACTGCTCATCACCAGCGCTCCCCAGCACCATCCTCCCTGCACCAGGACCTGTGTACACAGTGTGACCCGCGCTGACTGCCCATCACCAGCGCTCCCCAGCGCCATCCTCCCTGCACCAGGACCTGTGTGCACAGTGTGACCCCCCTGACTGCCCATCACCAGCGCTCCCTCAGCACCATCCTCCCTGCACCAGGACCTGTGTGCACAGTGTGACCCCCCTGACTGCCCATCACCAGCGCTCCCCCAGCACCATCCTCCCTGCACCAGGACCTGTGTGCACAGTGTGACCCCCCTGACTGCTCATCACCAGCGCTCCCCCAGCACCATCCTCCCTGCACCAGGACCTGTGTGCACAGTGTGACCCGCGCTGACTGCCCATCGCCAGCGCTCCCCAGCACCATCCTCCCTGCACCAGGACCTGTGTGCACAGTGTGACCCGCGCTGACAGCCCATCACCAGCGCTCACCAGCACCATCCTCCCTGCACCAGGACCTGTGTGCACAGTGTGACCCGCGCTGACTGCCCATCACCAGCGCTCCCCAGCACCATCCTCCCTGCACCAGGACCTGTGTGCACAGTGTGACCCCCGCTGACTGCCCATCACCAGCGCTCCCCAGCATCATCCTCCCTGCACCAGGACCTGTGTGCAGTGTGACCCCCCTGACTGCCCATCACCAGCGCTCCCGAGCACCATCCTCCCTGCACCAGGACCTGTGTGCACAGTGTGACCCCCCTGACTGCCCATCACCAGCGCTCCCCAGCATCATCCTCCCTGCACCAGGACCTGTGTGCACAGTGTGACCCGCGCTGACTGCTCATCACCAGCGCTCCCCAGCACCATCCTCCCTGCACCAGGACCTGTGTGCACAGTGTGACCCCCGCTGACTGACCATCACCAGCGCTCCCGAGCACCATCCTCCCTGCACCAGGACCTGTGTGCACAGTGTGACCCGCGCTGACTGCCCATCACCAGCGCTCCGCAGCGCCATCCTCCCTGCACCTGGAACTGTGTGCACAGTGTGACCCCCGCTGACTGCCCATCACCAGCGCTCCCCAGCACCATCCTCCCTGCACCAGGACCTGTGTGCACAGTGTGACCCCCCTGACTGCCCATCACCAGCGCTCCCTCAGCACCATCCTCCCTGCACCAGGACCTGTGTACACAGTGTGACCCGCGCTGACAGCCCAGCACCAGCGCTCCCCAGCACCATCCTCCCTGTACCAGGACCTGTGTGCACAGTGTGACCCCCCTGACAGCCCATCACCAGCGCTCCCGAGCACCATCCTCCCTGCACCAGGACCTGTGTGCACAGTGTGACCCCGCTGACTGCCCATCACCAGCGCTCCCCAGCACCATCCTCCCTGCACCAGGACCTGTGTGCAGTGTGACCCCCCTGACTGCCCATCACCAGCGCTCCCGAGCACCATCCTCCCTGCACCAGGACCTGTGTGCACAGTGTGACCCCCCTGACAGCCCATCGCCAGCGCTCCCCAGCACCATCCTCCCTGCACCAGGACCTGTGTGCACAGTGTGACCCCGCTGACTGCCCATCACCAGCGCTCCCCAGCACCATCCTCCCTGCACCAGGACCTGTGTGCACAGTGTGACCCCCCTGACTGCCCATCACCAGCGCTCCCGAGCACCATCCTCCCTGCACCAGGACCTGTGTGCACAGTGTGACCCCGCTGACTGCCCATCACCAGCGCTCCCCAGCACCATCCTCCCTGCACCAGGACCTGTGTGCACAGTGTGACCCCCCTGACTGCCCATCACCAGCGCTCCCGAGCACCATCCTCCCTGCACCAGGACCTGTGTGCACAGTGTGACCCCGCTGACTGCCCATCACCAGCGCTCCCGAGCACCATCCTCCCTGCACCAGGACCTGTGTGCACAGTGTGACCCCCCTGACTGCCCATCACCAGCGCTCCCGAGCACCATCCTCCCTGCACCAGGACCTGTGTGTACAGTGTGACCCCCCTGACTGCCCATCACCAGCGCTCCCCAGCATCATCCTCCCTGCACCAGGACCTGTGTGCACAGTGTGACCCGCGCTGACTGCCCATCACCAGCGCTCCCGAGCACCATCCTCCCTGCACCAGGACCTGTGTGCACAGTGTGACCCGCGCTGACTGCCCATCACCAGCGCTCCGCAGCGCCATCCTCCCTGCACCTGGAACTGTGTGCACAGTGTGACCCCCGCTGACTGCTCATCACCAGCGCTCCCCAGCACCATCCTCCCTGCACCAGGACCTGTGTACACAGTGTGACCCGCGCTGACTGCCCATCACCAGCGCTCCCCAGCGCCATCCTCCCTGCACCAGGACCTGTGTGCACAGTGTGACCCCCCTGACTGCCCATCACCAGCGCTCCCTCAGCACCATCCTCCCTGCACCAGGACCTGTGTGCACAGTGTGACCCCCCTGACTGCCCATCACCAGCGCTCCCCCAGCACCATCCTCCCTGCACCAGGACCTGTGTGCACAGTGTGACCCCCCTGACTGCTCATCACCAGCGCTCCCCCAACACCATCCTCCCTGCACCAGGACCTGTGTGCACAGTGTGACCCGCGCTGACTGCCCATCGCCAGCGCTCCCCAGCACCATCCTCCCTGCACCAGGACCTGTGTGCACAGTGTGACCCGCGCTGACTGCCCATCACCAGCGCTCCGCAGCGCCATCCTCCCTGCACCTGGAACTGTGTACACAGTGTGACCCGCGCTGACTGCCCATCACCAGCGCTCCCCAGCACCATCCTCCCTGCACCAGGACCTGTGTGCACAGTGTGACCCCGCTGACTGCCCATCACCAGCGCTCCGCAGCGCCATCCTCCCTGCACCAGGACCTGTGTACACAGTGTGACCCGCGCTGACTGCCCATCGCCAGCGCTCCCCAGCACCATCCTCCCTGCACCAGGACCTGTGTGCACAGTGTGACCCGCGCTGACTGCCCATCACCAGCGCTCCGCAGCGCCATCCTCCCTGCACCTGGAACTGTGTACACAGTGTGACCCGCGCTGACTGCCCATCACCAGCGCTCCCCAGCGCCATCCTCCCTGCACCAGGACCTGTGTGCACAGTGTGACCCCCCTGACTGCCCATCACCAGCGCTCCCTCAGCACCATCCTCCCTGCACCAGGACCTGTGTGCACAGTGTGACCCCCCTGACTGCTCATCACCAGCGCTCCCCCAGCACCATCCTCCTTGCACCAGGACCTGTGTGCACAGTGTGACCCCCCTGACTGCCCATCACCAGCGCTCCCCCAGCACCATCCTCCCTGCACCAGGACCTGTGTGCACAGTGTGACCCCCCTGACTGCTCATCACCAGCGCTCCCCCAGCGCCATCCTCCCTGCACCAGGACCTGTGTGCACAGTGTGACCCCCCTGACTGCCCATCACCAGCGCTCCCCCAGCACCATCCTCCCTGCACCAGGACCTGTGTGCACAGTGTGACCCCCCTGACTGCTCATCACCAGCGCTCCCCCAGCACCATCCTCCCTGCACCAGGACCTGTGTGCACAGTGTGACCCCCGCTGACAGCCCATCACCAGCGCTCCCCAGCACCATCCTCCCTGCACCAGGACCTGTGTGCACAGTGTGACCCCCGCTGACTGCCCATCACCAGCGCTCCCCAGCACCATCCTCCCTGCACCAGGACCTGTGTGCAGTGTGACCCCGCTGACTGCCCATCACCAGCGATCCCCAGCACCATCCTCCCTGCACCAGGACCTGTGAGCACAGTGTGACCCCGCTGACTGCCCATCACCAGCGCTCCCCAGCACCATCCTCCCTGCACCAGGACCTGTGTGCACAGTGTGACCCCCCTGACTGCCCATCACCAGCGCTCCCGAGCACCATCCTCCCTGCACCAGGACCTGTGTGCACAGTGTGACCCCCCTGACTGCCCATCACCAGCGCTCCCGAGCACCATCCTCCCTGCACCAGGACCTGTGTGCACAGTGTGACCCCCCTGACTGCCCATCACCAGCGCTCCCGAGCACCATCCTCCCTGCACCAGGACCTGTGTGCACAGTGTGACCCCCCTGACTGCCCATCACCAGCGCTCCCCAGCATCATCCTCCCTGCACCAGGACCTGTGTGCACAGTGTGACCCGCGCTGACTGCCCATCACCAGCGCTCCCGAGCACCATCCTCCCTGCACCAGGACCTGTGTGCACAGTGTGACCCGCGCTGACTGCCCATCGCCAGCGCTCCCCAGCACCATCCTCCCTGCACCAGGACCTGTGTGCACAGTGTGACCCCCCTGACTGCCCATCACCAGCGCTCCCCCAGCACCATCCTCCCTGCACCAGGACCTGTGTGCACAGTGTGACCCCCCTGACTGCTCATCACCAGCGCTCCCCCAACACCATCCTCCCTGCACCAGGACCTGTGTGCACAGTGTGACCCGCGCTGACTGCCCATCGCCAGCGCTCCCCAGCACCATCCTCCCTGTACCAGGACCTGTGTGCACAGTGTGACCCGCGCTGACTGCCCATCACCAGCGCTCCGCAGCGCCATCCTCCCTGCACCTGGAACTGTGTACACAGTGTGACCCGCGCTGACTGCCCATCACCAGCGCTCCCCAGCACCATCCTCCCTGCACCAGGACCTGTGTGCACAGTGTGACCCCGCTGACAGCCCATCACCAGCGCTCCCCAGCACCATCCTCCCTGCACCAGGACCTGTGTGCACAGTGTGACCCCCGCTGACTGCCCATCACCAGCGCTCCCCAGCACCATCCTCCCTGCACCAGGACCTGTGTGCAGTGTGACCCCGCTGACTGCCCATCACCAGCGATCCCCAGCACCATCCTCCCTGCACCAGGACCTGTGAGCACAGTGTGACCCCGCTGACTGCCCATCACCAGCGCTCCCCAGCACCATCCTCCCTGCACCAGGACCTGTGTGCACAGTGTGACCCCCCTGACTGCCCATCACCAGCGCTCCCGAGCACCATCCTCCCTGCACCAGGACCTGTGTGCACAGTGTGACCCCCCTGACTGCCCATCACCAGCGCTCCCGAGCACCATCCTCCCTGCACCAGGACCTGTGTGCACAGTGTGACCCCCCTGACTGCCCATCACCAGCGCTCCCGAGCACCATCCTCCCTGCACCAGGACCTGTGTGCACAGTGTGACCCCCCTGACTGCCCATCACCAGCGCTCCCCAGCATCATCCTCCCTGCACCAGGACCTGTGTGCACAGTGTGACCCGCGCTGACTGCCCATCACCAGCGCTCCCGAGCACCATCCTCCCTGCACCAGGACCTGTGTGCACAGTGTGACCCGCGCTGACTGCCCATCGCCAGCGCTCCCCAGCACCATCCTCCCTGCACCAGGACCTGTGTGCACAGTGTGACCCCCCTGACTGCCCATCACCAGCGCTCCCCCAGCACCATCCTCCCTGCACCAGGACCTGTGTGCACAGTGTGACCCCCCTGACTGCTCATCACCAGCGCTCCCCCAACACCATCCTCCCTGCACCAGGACCTGTGTGCACAGTGTGACCCGCGCTGACTGCCCATCGCCAGCGCTCCCCAGCACCATCCTCCCTGCACCAGGACCTGTGTGCACAGTGTGACCCGCGCTGACTGCCCATCACCAGCGCTCCGCAGCGCCATCCTCCCTGCACCTGGAACTGTGTACACAGTGTGACCCGCGCTGACTGCCCATCACCAGCGCTCCCCAGCACCATCCTCCCTGCACCAGGACCTGTGTGCACAGTGTGACCCCGCTGACTGCCCATCACCAGCGCTCCGCAGCGCCATCCTCCCTGCACCAGGACCTGTGTACACAGTGTGACCCGCGCTGACTGCCCATCGCCAGCGCTCCCCAGCACCATCCTCCCTGCACCAGGACCTGTGTGCACAGTGTGACCCGCGCTGACTGCCCATCACCAGCGCTCCGCAGCGCCATCCTCCCTGCACCTGGAACTGTGTACACAGTGTGACCCGCGCTGACTGCCCATCACCAGCGCTCCCCAGCGCCATCCTCCCTGCACCAGGACCTGTGTGCACAGTGTGACCCCCCTGACTGCCCATCACCAGCGCTCCCTCAGCACCATCCTCCCTGCACCAGGACCTGTGTGCACAGTGTGACCCCCCTGACTGCTCATCACCAGCGCTCCCCCAGCACCATCCTCCCTGCACCAGGACCTGTGTGCACAGTGTGACCCCCCTGACTGCCCATCACCAGCGCTCCCCCAGCACCATCCTCCCTGCACCAGGACCTGTGTGCACAGTGTGACCCCCCTGACTGCTCATCACCAGCGCTCCCCCAGCGCCATCCTCCCTGCACCAGGACCTGTGTGCACAGTGTGACCCCCCTGACTGCCCATCACCAGCGCTCCCCCAGCACCATCCTCCCTGCACCAGGACCTGTGTGCACAGTGTGACCCCCCTGACTGCTCATCACCAGCGCTCCCCCAGCACCATCCTCCCTGCACCAGGACCTGTGTGCACAGTGTGACCCCCGCTGACTGCCCATCACCAGCGCTCCCCAGCACCATCCTCCCTGCACCAGGACCTGTGTGCAGTGTGACCCCGCTGACTGCCCATCACCAGCGATCCCCAGCACCATCCTCCCTGCACCAGGACCTGTGAGCACAGTGTGACCCCGCTGACTGCCCATCACCAGCGCTCCCCAGCACCATCCTCCCTGCACCAGGACCTGTGTGCACAGTGTGACCCCCCTGACTGCCCATCACCAGCGCTCCCGAGCACCATCCTCCCTGCACCAGGACCTGTGTGCACAGTGTGACCCCCCTGACTGCCCATCACCAGCGCTCCCGAGCACCATCCTCCCTGCACCAGGACCTGTGTGCACAGTGTGACCCGCGCTGACTGCCCATCACCAGCGCTCCGCAGCGCCATCCTCCCTGCACCTGGAACTGTGTGCACAGTGTGACCCCCGCTGACTGCTCATCACCAGCGCTCCCCAGCACCATCCTCCCTGCACCAGGACCTGTGTACACAGTGTGACCCGCGCTGACTGCCCATCACCAGTGCTCCCCCAGCACCAGGACCTGTGTGCACAGTGTGACCCCCCTGACTGCCCATCACCAGCGCTCCCCCAGCACCATCCTCCCTGCACCAGGACCTGTGAGCAGTGTGTGACCCCCCTGACTGCCCATCCCCCAGCGCTGCAGTCCTCACGTGTCGTCTCCTTCCCCCTTGTCCTAAACAAAGTATCAAACAATGTATTAGTTTCCACAAACAAGAGACAACCGTCCTCACTCTGCATGCAGCCAATCAGAGAGCTTCTTACACAACAATCAGTATAAGGAACAGATGTTATCTGTATGCTAATTGGTCAGTTTCTCTCTGGAGCTGTGTGTGGGCGGGATGTGAAGTTCAGAGCGGCAGTCTGTGCTCATTCAGCGGTTACCGAGCGTCTGTGCACCTGCAAGGTAACTGTGTATAACCGTGTGTGATCTAGTGCCCGAGCTGTATAGTATAGGACCTAACACCCTGTATAGCTATATAATACAGTACCTGCACCTGTATAATACAGTATCTGCACCAGGCACCATGTGTATATAATATAGTGCCTGACACCCCGTATATATGTATAATATAGCACCTGACACCATGTATATATGTATAATATAGTGCCTGACACCCCGTATATATGTATAATATAGCACCTGACACCCTGTATATATGTATAATATAGCGCCTGACACCCCGTATATATGTATAATATAGTGCCTGACACCCCGTATATATGTATAATATAGCGCCAGACACCCCGTATATATGTATAATATAGTGCCTGACACCCCGTATATATGTATAATATAGCACCTGACACCCTGTATATATGTATAATATAGCGCCTGACACCCCGTATATATGTATAATATAGTGCCTGACACCCCGTATATATGTATAATATAGCGCCAGACACCCCGTATATATGTATAATATAGTGCCTGACACCCTGTATATATGTATAATATAGCACCTGACACCCTGTATATATGTATAATATAGCACCTGACACCCTGTATATATGTATAATATAGCGCCTGACACCCTATATATATTTGTATAATATAGCACCCGACACCCTGTATATATGTATAATATAGCGCCTGACACCCTGTATATATGTATAATATAGCACCTGACACCCTGTATATATTTGTATAATATAGCACCCGACACCCTGTATATATGTATAATATAGCGCCTGACACCCTGTATATATGTATAATATAGCACCTGACACCCTGTATATATGTATAATATAGCGCCTGACACCCTGTATATATGTATAATATAGCGCCTGACACCCTGTATGTATGTATAATATAGCGCCTGACTCCCTGTATATATGTATAATATAGCGCCAGACACCCCGTATATATGTATAATATAGCGCCTGACACCCTGTATATATGTATAATATAGCGCCAGACACCCCGTATATATGTATAATATAGCGCCTGACACCCTGTATATATGTATAATATAGCGCCAGACACCCTGACAAAGGAGCAAGCCTTTGAAATGCGCTTCGGGGCTGACGAGCGGCTTAGAATCCCCATGTTCTCGGCATAAGGTAATTCCCTGCAAATAGCCCACTCACATGGTGGCAGGAGCCACGGCTTGAACCATCAGGGACGCATTTGCTATGATAGGTTCTTTTTGGAGACAGGTGTCCAACTATTGGTATCAACAGTGTAGTGACTGGATTAAGTTGTGGGCAGGTACAATCTGAATATTGACGCAGTATATATCTATACATTGTGCTGTCTTTATTTATATACATTCTTTGTGCGGTGGGACACCCCACATTACCCTAAGTAATCTTGTGCCAAATACTAAATAAGTGATATATGTTAAATTACTAATATTGAATAAGGTGGATTCTGAACCTAACGTGGTTTTTTTGCACGATTGCACTTTCTGCTTGTAATTTGCACATGTTCCCCAGTAGTTCCATTTTATGTCCTTCCTTATAAAGTTTTTGTATATTTATCTATTGGATCATAGTGTCGCATTTTTGTGGTTGCCACAACTCTTCCTCCCCCTTTGATTTGTCTTTGGCGATTAATCTTGATAATGTCCATATTTGACAGCACACACATTTGAAGGACTGGACCTATGATATTATTTTGAATATGATGCTGCTATATACACTTTTTTTTTTTTCTTTTAACCCTGTATACATGTATAATATAGCACCTGACACCCTGTATCTACTATATAATTGTCTAAGGGTCACTTCGTCTGTCCTTCTGTCTGTCACGGATATTCATTGGTGGTGGCCTCTGTCTGTCATGGAAACCAAGTCGCTGATTGGTCTCACCAGCTGCTTGTCATGGCTGCCGCGACCAATCAGCGACAGCCACAGTCCGATTAGTCCCTCCCTACTCCCCTGCAGTCAGTGCCCGGCGCCCGCTCCATACTCCCCGCAGTCACCGCTCACACAGGGTTAATGCCAGCGGTAACGGACCGCGTTATGCCGCGGGTAACTCACTCCGTTACCGCCGCTATTAACCCTGTGTGACCAAGTTTTTACTATTGATGCTCCGTATGCAGCGTCAATAGTAAAAAAATCTAATGTTAAAAATAATAAAGAAAATTAAAAATCATTATATACTCACCTTCCGCCGGCAGGTTTCGGTGGCAAGGATGGTTTGCGCCCTGCGCGAGAAGGACCTGCCATGACCTCACGGTCATGTGACCGTTACGTCATGCCAGGTCCTTCTCGCGCAGGCGCGAAGAAGCTGCAGTACCATGGGACAGGCAGGGACAGCGTCAGGAGCGCAAGGAGCAGGTGAGTATTTCATATTCACCTGTCTGCGTTCCATCCGCCGGGCGCCGCTCCGTCTTCCCGTCCTCTTGCAGTGACTGTGCAGGTCAGAGGGCGTGATGACGTATTAGTGTGCGCGCCGCCCTCTGCCTGAACAGTCAGTGCGGAGAGACGGGACACTGAGGAGCAGCGACGAGAGGTGAGTATGTGATTTTTATTTTTTTTTTATTTTTTATTGCAGCAGCAGCATTACATGTGGCACAATGCTGTATAGAGCGTCTATGGGGCCATAAAGAACTGCATGGAGCATTATATGGGGCATCTATGGGGCCATAACTGCATGGAGCATTATATGGGGCATCTATGGGGCCATAACTGCATGGAGCATTATATGGAGCATCTATGGGGCCATAACTGTATGGAGCATTATATGGGGCATCTATGGGGCCATAACTGTATGGAGCATTATATGGGGCATCTATGGGGCCATAAAGAACTGCATGGAGCATTATATGGGGCATCTATGGGGCCATAAAGAACTGCATGGAACATTATATGGGGCATCTATGGGGCCATAAAGAACTGCATGGAGCATTATATGGGGCATTTATGGGGTCAGAACTGCATGGAGCATTATATGGGGCATCTATGGGGCCATAACTACATGGAGCATTATATGGGGCATCTATGGGGCCATAACTGCATGGAGCATTATATGGGGCATTTATGGGGTCAGAACTGCATGGAGCATTATATGGGGCATCTATGGGGCCATAACTACATGGAGCATTATATGGGGCATCTATGGGGCCATAACTGCAGGGAGCATTATATGGGGCATCTATGGGGCCATAACTGCATGGAGCATTATATGGGGCATCTATGGGGCCATAACTGCATGGAGCATTATATGGGGCATCTATGGGGCCATAACTGCATGGAGCATTATACTACGTGACTGGGCAATAAACTACGTGTACATGCATATTCTAGAATACCCGATGCGTTAGAATTGGGCCACCATCTAGTATATGTATAATATAGCACCTAACACCCCGTATATATGTATAATATAGCACCTGACACCTTGTATATATGTATAATATAGCACCTGACACCCCGTATATATGTATAATATAGCACCTGACACCCCGTATATATGTATAATATAGCACCTGACACTTTGTATATATGTATAATATAGCACCTGACACCTTGTATATATGTATAATATAGCACCTGACACCCCGTATATATGTATAATATAGCACCTGACACCCTGTATATATGTATAATATAGCACCTGACACCCTGTATATATGTATAATATAGCACCTGACACCTTGTATATATGTATAATATAGCACCTGACACCCCGTATATATGTATAATATAGCACCTGACACTTTGTATATATGTATAATATAGCACCTGACACCTTGTATATATGTATAATATAGCACCTGACACCCCGTATATATGTATAATATAGCACCTGACACCCTGTATATATGTATAATATAGCACCTGACACCCCGTATATATGTATAATATAGCACCTGACACCCCGTATATATGTATAATATAGCACCTGACACCTTGTATATATGTATAATATAGCACCTGACACCCTGTATATACAGTTAGGTCCAAATATATTTGGACAGAGACAACATTTTTCTCATTTTGGTTATAGACATTACCACAATGAATTTTAAACAAAACAATTCAGATGCAGTTGAAGTTCAGACTTTCAGCTTTCATTTGAGGGTATCCACATTAAAATTGGATGAAGGGTTTAGGAGTTCCAGCTCCTTAACATGTGCCACCCTGTTTTTAAAGGGACCAAAAGTAATTGGACAATTGACTCCAAGGCTATTTCATGGACAGGTGTGGGCAATCCCTTTGTTATGTCATTCTCAATTAAGCAGATAAAAGGCCTGGAGTTGATTTGAGGCATGGTGCTTGCATTTGGAAGGTTTTGCTGTGAAGTAAACATGCGGTCAAAGGAGCTCTCCATGCTGGTGAAACAAGCCATCCTTAAGCTGCGAAAACAGAAAAAACCCATCCGAAAAATTGCTGCAATATTAGGAGTGGCAAAATCTACAGTTTGGTACATCCTGATAAAGAAAGCACTGGTGAACTCATCAATGCAAAAAGACCTGGGCGCCCACGGAAGACAACAGTGGTGGATGATCGCAGAATAATCTCCATGGTGAAGAGAAACCCCTTCACAACAGCCAACCAAGTGACCAACACTCTCCAGGAGGTCGGCGTATCAATATCCAAATCTACCATAAAGAGAAGACTGCATGAAAGTAAATACAGAGGGTTCACTGCACGGTGCAAGCCACTCATAAGCATCAAGAATAAAAAGGCTAGACTGGACTTTGCTAAAAAACATCTAAAAAAGCCAGCACAGTTCTGGAAGAACATTCTTTGGACAGATGAAACCAAGATCAACCTCTACCAGAATGATGGAAAGAGAAAAGTATGGCGAAGGCATGGTACAGCTCATGATCCAAAGCATACCACATTATCTGTAAAACACGGCGGAGGCAGTGTGATGGCTTGGGCATGCATGGCTGCCAGTGGCACTGGGTCACTAGTGTTTATTGATGATGTGACACAGGACAGAAGCAGCCGAATGAATTCTGAGGTATTCAGAGCCGCACTGTGTGCTCAGATCCAGCCAAATGCAGCCAAACTGATTGGTCGTCGTTTCATACTACAGATGGACAATGGCCCAAAACATAAAGCCAAAGCAACCCAGGAGTTTATTAAATCAAAGAAGTGGAATATTCTTGGATGGCCAAGTCAGTCACCTGATCTCAACCCAATTGAGCATGCATTTCACTTGTTAAAGACTAAACTTCAGACAGAAAGGCCCACAAACAAACAGCAACTGAAAACCACCGCAGTGAAGGCCTGGCAGAGCATCAAAAAGGAAGAAACACAGCGTCTGGTGATGTCCATGAGTTCAAGACTTCAGGCAGACATTGCCAACAAAGGGTTTTCAACCAAGTACTACAAATGAACATTTTATTTAAAATTATTGAATCTGTCCAATTACTTTTGGTCCCTTTAAAAACAGGGTGGCAGATAAGGAGCTGAAACTCCTAAACCCTTCATCCAGTTTTAATGTGGATACCCTCAAATGAAAGCTGAAAGTCTGAACTTCAACTGCATCTGAATTGTTTTGTTTAACCCCTTAACGACCTTTGACGCATACGCTGCGTCATGAAAGTCGGTGCCAAAACGACCTATGACGCAGCGTATGCGTCATGGAATGATCGCGTCCCTGCAGATCGGGTGAAGGGGTTAACTCCGATTTTACCCGATCTGCAGAGACGGGGAGTGGTGCTTCAGCCCAGGGGGGGTGGCTTCACCCCCCCGTGGCTACGATCGCTCTGATTGGCTGTTGAAAGTGAAACTGCCAATCAGAGCGATTTGTAATATTTCACCTAAAAAACTGGTGAAATATTACAATCCAGCCATGGCCGATGCTGCAATATCATCGGCCATGGTTGGAAAACCTGAAGTCACCCCCTCCACACCCACCGATCGCCCCCCCAGCCCTCCGTTAGTCCTCCGGTCCCCTCCGTCCGCCTGCCGGCTCCCCCGTCCTCCTGTCCGCTCCCTCCTTGCTCAGGATCCCCCCCCCTGTGCTCCGATCACCCCCCCTGTGCTCCGATCCACCCCCCCACCACCCCTTCATACTTACCGATCCTCCCGGTGTCCGGCCGTCCCCTCGCTGGGCGCCGCCATCTTGGAAAATGGCGGGCGCATGCTCAGTGCGCCCGCCGAATCTGCCAGTCGGCAGATTCCTTACAAGTACATTTTCATCGCTGTGGTAGGTTCTATCACAGCGATCAAAATAAAAAAAATAATAAATAACCCCCCCCCCCCCCTTTATCACCCCCATAGGGACAATAATAAAATAAAGAATTTTTTTTTTTTTTTTTTCCACTAGGGTTAGGGTTAGAACTAGGGTTAGA
Organism: Ranitomeya variabilis; assembly: GCF_051348905.1. Lineage (NCBI taxonomy): Eukaryota > Metazoa > Chordata > Amphibia > Anura > Dendrobatidae > Ranitomeya > Ranitomeya variabilis. Next base: position 486,298,415 of record NC_135237.1, read on the forward strand.
ACTAGGGGTAGGGTTAGGGTTACGGGTAGGGTTAGGGGTAGGGTTATGGCATGTGCACACAGAGCGGATCGGCCGCGGATCCGCAGCGGATCGGCCGCGGATCCGCAGCGGATCAGCAGCGGATCCGCAGCGGATCGACCGCGGATCCGCAGCGGATCGGCAGCGGATCCGCAGCGGATCGGCAGCGGATCCGCAGCGGATCGGCAGCGGATCCGCAGCGGATCGGCCGCGGATCCGCAGCGGATCGGCAGCGGATCGGCCGCGGATCCGCAGCGGATCGGCCGCGGATCCGCAGCGGATCGGCCGCGGATCCGCAGCGGATCGGCCGCGGATCCGCAGCGGATCGGCCGCGGATCCGCAGCGGATCGGCCGCGGATCCGCAGCGGATCCGCAGCGGATTGGCCGCGGATCCGCAGCGGATCGGTAGCGGATTGGCCGCGGATCCGCAGCGGATCGGTAGCGGATTGGCCGCGGATCCGCAGCGGATTGGCAGCGGATTGGCCGCGGATCCGTAGCGGATTGGCTGCTGCGAATTCGAAGCAGTTTTTCATCAGGTTTACAGTACCATGTACACCTAAGGAAAACCAAATCCGCTGTGCCCATGGTGCGAAAAATTCCGTGCAGAAACGCTGCGTTGTATTTTCCGCAGCATGTCAATTCTTTGTGCGGATTCCGCAGCGTTTTACACCTGTTCCTCAATAGGAATCCGCAGGTGAAATCCGCACAAAAAAACACTGGAAATCTGCTGTAAATCCGCAGGTAAAACGCAGTGCCTTTTACCTGCAGATTTTTCAAAAATCGTGCGGAAAAATCTCACACGAATCCGCAACGTGGGCACATAGCCTTAGGGTTAGGGTTGGAATTAGAGTTAGGGTTGGAATTAGGGCTAGGGTTTGAAATAGGGTTAAGATTAGGCTTGTGGTTAGGGTTACGGATAGGGTTAGGGGTGTGTTGGGGTTACAGTTGTGGTTAGGGTTGGGATTAGGGTTACGGTTGGGATTAGGGTTAGGATTAGGGTTGGAATTAGGGTTACGGGTGTGTTGCGGTTAGGGTTGTGGTTAGGGGTGTGTTGGGGTTAGGGTTGTGATTAGGGTTATGGCTACAGTTGGGATTAGGATTAGGGGTGTGTTGGGGTTAGTGTTGAAGTTAGAATTGAGGGGTTTCCACTGTTTAGGCACATCAGGGGTCTCCAAACGCAACATGGCGCCACCATTGATTCCAGCCAATCTTGCGTTCAAAAAGTCAAATGGTGCTCCCGCCCTTCCAAGCCCCGACGTGCGCCCAAACAGTGGTTTACCCCCACATTTGGGGTACCAGCGTACTCAGGACAAACTGGGCAACAACTGTTGGGGTCCAATTTCTCCTGTTACCCTTGCAAAAATAAAAAATTACTTGCTAAAACATAATTTTTGAGGAAAGAACAATTATTTTTTATTTTCACGGCTCTGCGTTATAAACTTCTGTGAAGCACTTGGGGGTTGAAAGTGCTCACCACACATCTAGATAAGTTCCTTCGGGGGTCTAGTTTCCAAAATGGGGTCACTTGTGGGGTGTTTCTACTGTTTAGGCACATCAGGGGCTCTGCAAATGCAATGTGACGCCCGCAGACCATTCCATCAAAGTCTGCATTTCAAATGTCACTACTTCCCTTCCGAGCCCTGACGTGCGCCCAAACAGTGGTTTACCCCCACATATGGGGTATGAGCGTACTCACAACAAACTGGGCAACAAATATTGGGGTCCAAATTCTCCTGTTACCCTTGTGAAAATAAAAAATTGCTTGCTAAAACATCTTTTTTGAGGAAAGAAAAATGATTTTTTATTTTCACGGCTCTGCGTTGTAAACTTCTGTGAAGCACTTGGGGGTTCAAAGTGCTCACCACACATCTAGATAAGTTCCCTTGGGGGTCTAGTTTCCAAAATGGAGTCACTTGTGGGGAGTTCCTACTGTTTAGGCACATCAGGGGCTCTGCAAACGCAACCTGATGCCCGCAGAGCATTCCATCAAAGTCTGCATTTCAAAACGTCACTACTTCCCTTCCGAACCCCGACGTGTGCCAAAACAGTGGTTTACCCCCACATATGGGGTATCAGCGTACTCAGGAGAAACTGTACAACAACTTTTGGGGTCCAATTTCTCCTGTTACTCTTGCAAAAATAAAAAAATTCTGGGCAAAAAAAATATTTTTGAGGAAAGGAAACACATTTTTTATTTTCACGGCTCTGCGTTATAAACTTCTGTGAAGCACTTGGGGGTTCAAAGTGCTCACCACACATCTAGATAAGTTCCCTTGGGGGTCTAGTTTCCAAAATGGAGTCACTTGTAGGGAGTTCCTACTGTTTAGGCACATCAGGGGCTCTGCAAACGCAACCTGATGCCCGCAGAGCATTCCATCAAAGTCTGCATTTCAAAACGTCACTACTTCCCTTCCGAACCCCGACGTGTGCCAAAACAGTGGTTTACCCCCACATATGGGGTATCAGCGTACTCAGGAGAAACTGTACAACAACTTTTGGGGTCCAATTTCTCCTGTTACTCTTGCAAAAATAAAAAAATTCTGGGCTAAAAAAATATTTTTGAGGAAAGGAAACACATTTTTTATTTTCACGGCTCTGCGTTATAAACTTCTGTGAAGCACTTGGGGGTTCAAAGTGCTCACCACAAATCTAGATTAGTTCCTTGGGAGGTCTAGTTTCCAAAATGGGGTCACTTGTGCGGGAGCTCCAATGTTTAGGCACACAGGGGCTCTCCAAACGCGACATGGTGTCCGATAATGATTGGAGCTAATTTTCCATTCAAAAAGCCAAATGGCGTGCCTTCCCTTCCGAGCCCTGCCGTGCGCCCAAACAGTGGTTTACCCCCACATATGGGGTATCATCGTACTCAGGACAAACTGGAAAACAACATTTGGGATCCAATTTCTCCTATTACCCTTGGGAAAATAAAAAATTCTGGGCTAAAAATCATTTTTGAGGAAAGAAAAATTATTTTTTTATTTTCATGGCTCTGCGTTATAAACTTCTGTGAAGCACCTGGGGGTTATAAGTGCTCACTATGCATCTAGATAAGTTCCTTGGGGGGTCTAGTTTCCAAAATGGGGTCACTTGTAGGGGAGCTCCAATGTTTAGGCACACAGGGGCTCTCCAAACGCGACATGGTGTCCGCTAACGATTGGAGCTAATTTTCCATTCAAAAAGTCAAATGGCACACCTCCCCTTCCGAGCCTTGCCGTGCACCCAAACAGTGGTTTACCCCCACATATGAGGTATCAGCATACTCAGGAGAAATTGCCCAACAAATTTTAGGATCCATTTTATCCTGTTGCCCATGTGAAAATGAAAGAATTGAGGCTAAAAGAAATTTTGTGTGAAAAAAAAGTACTTTTTCATTTTTGCGGATCAATTTGTGAAGCACCTGGGGGTTTAAAGTGCTCACTATGCCTCTAGATGAGTTCCTTGGGGGGTCTAGTTTCCAAAATGGGGTCACTTGTGGAGGAGCTCCAATGTTTAGGCACACAGGGGCTTTCCAAACGCGACATGGTGTCCGCTAACGATGGAGATAATTTTTCATTCAAAAAGTCAAATGGCGCTCCTTCCCTTCCGAGCCTTACCATGTGCCCAAACAGTGGTTTACTCCCACATGTGAGGTATTGGTGTACTCAGGAGAAATTGCCCAACAAAATTTAGGATCCATTTTATCCTGTTGCCCATGTGAAAATGAAAAAATTGAGGCAAAAATAATTTTTTTGTGAAAAAAAAGTACTTTTTCATTTTTACGGATCAATTTGTGAAGCACCTGGGGGTTTAAAGTGCTCACTATGCTTCTAGATAAGTTCCTTGGGGGGTCTAGTTTCCAAAATGGGGTCACTTGTGGGGGAGCTCCAATGTTTAGGCACACGGGGGCTCTCCAAACGTGACATGGTGTCCGCTAAAGATTGGAGCCAATTTTTCATTCAAAAAGTCAAATGGCGCTCCTTCCCTTCCGAGCCCTGCCGTGCGTCCAAACAGTGGTTTACCCCCACATATGAGGTATCAGCGTACTCAGGACAAATTGGACAACAACGTCCGTGGTCCAGTTTCTCCTTTTACCGCTGGGAAAATAAAAAAATTGTTGCTAAAAGATCATTTTTGTGACTAAAAAGTTAAATGTTCATTTTTTACTTCCATGTTGCTTCTGCTGCTGTGAAACACCTGAAGGGTTAATAAACTTCTTGAATGTGGTTTTGAGCACCTTGAGGGGTGCAGTTTTTAGAATGGTGTCACTTTTGGGTATTTTCAGCCATATAGAACCCTCAAAATGACTTCAAATGTGAGGTGGTCCCTAAAAAAAATGGTTTTGTAAATTTTGTTGTAAAAATGAGAAATCACTGGTCAAATTTTAACCCTTATAACTTCCTAGCAAAAAAAAAAAATTGTTTCCAAAATTGTGCTGATGTAAAGTAGACATGTGGGAAACGTTATTTATTAACTATTTTGTGTCACATAACTCTCTGGTTAAACAGAATAAAAATTCAAAATGTGAAAATTGCGAAATTTTCAAAATTTTTGCCAAATTTCCGTTTTTTTCACAAATAAACTCAGAAATTATCGACCTAAATTTACCACTAACATGAAGCCCAATATGTCACGAAAAAACAATCTCAGAATCGCTAGGATCCGTTGAAGCGTTCCTGAGTTATTACCTCATAAAGGGACACTGGTCAGAATTGCAAAAAACGGCAAGGTCATTAAGGCCAAAATAGGCTGGGTCATGAAGGGGTTAAAATTCATTGTGGTAATGTCTATAACCAAAATTAGAAAAATGTTGTCTCTGTCCAAATATACAGTGGGGCAAAAAAGTATTTAGTCAGTCAGCAATAGTGCAAGTTCCACCACTTAAAAAGATGAGAGGCGTCTGTAATTTACATCATAGGTAGACCTCAACTATGGGAGACAAACTGAGAAAAAAAAATCCAGAAAATCACATTGTCTCTTTTTTTTATCATTTTATTTGCATATTATGGTGGAAAATAAGTATTTGGTCAGAAACAAACAATCAAGATTTCTGGCTCTCACAGACCTGTAACTTCTTCTTTAAGAGTCTCCTCTTTCCTCCACTCATTACCTGTAGTAATGGCACCTGTTTAAACTTGTTATCAGTATAAAAAGACACCTGTGCACACCCTCAAACAGTCTGACTCCAAACTCCACTATGGTGAAGACCAAAGAGCTGTCAAAGGACACCAGAAACAAAATTGTAGCCCTGCACCAGGCTGGGAAGACTGAATCTGCAATAGCCAACCAGCTTGGAGTGAAGAAATCAACAGTGGGAGCAATAATTAGAAAATGGAAGACATTCAAGACCACTGATAATCTCCCTCGATCTGTGGCTCCACGCAAAATCCCACCCCGTGGGGTCAGAATGATCACAAGAACGGTGAGCAAAAATCCCAGAACCACGCGGGGGGATCTAGTGAATGAACTGCAGAGAGCTGGGACCAATGTAACAAGGCCTACCATAAGTAACACACTACGCCACCATGGACTCAGATCCTGCAGTGCCAGACGTGTCCCACTGCTTAAGCTAGTACATGTCCGGGCCCGTCTGAAGTTTGCTAGAGAGCATTTGGATGATCCAGAGGAGTTTTGGGAGAATGTCCTATGGTCTGATGAAACCAAACTGGAACTGTTTGGTAGAAACACAACTTGTCGTGTTTGGAGGAAAAAGAATACTGAGTTGCATCCATCAAACACCATACCTACTGTAAAGCATGGTGGTGGAAACATCATGCTTTGGGGCTGTTTCTCTGCAAAGGGGCCAGGACGACTGATCCGGGTACATGAAAGAATGAATGGGGCCATGTATCGTGAGATTTTGAGTGCAAACCTCCTTCCATCAGCAAGGGCATTGAAGATGAAACGTGGCTGGGTCTTTCAACATGACAATGATCCAAAGCACACCGCCAGGGCAACGAAGGAGTGGCTTCGTAAGAAGCATTTCAAGGTCCTGGAGTGGCCTAGCCAGTCTCCAGATCTCAACCCTATAGAAAACCTTTGGAGGGAGTTGAAAGTCCGTGTTGCCAAGCGAAAAGCCAAAAACATCACTGCTCTAGAGGAGATCTGCATGGAGGAATGGGCCAACATACCAACAACAGTGTGTGGCAACCTTGTGAAGACTTACAGAAAACGTTTGACCTCTGTCATTGCCAACAAAGGATATATTACAAAGTATTGAGATGAAATTTTGTTTCTGACCAAATACTTATTTTCCACCATAATATGCAAATAAAATGATTAAAAAACAGACAATGTGATTTTCTGGATTTTTTTTTCTCAGTTTGTCTCCCATAGTTGAGGTCTACCTATGATGTAAATTACAGACGCCTCTCATCTTTTTAAGTGGTGGAACTTGCACTATTGCTGACTGACTAAATACTTTTTTGCCCCACTGTATATGGACCTAACTGTATGTATAATATAGCACCTGACACCCTGTATATATGTATAATATAGTGCCTGACACCCTGTATATATGTATACTATAGCACCCGACACCCCGTGTATATATGCATAATATTGCACCTGACACCCTGTATGTATGTATAATATAGTGCCTGACACCCTGTATATATGTATAATATAGCACCCGACACCCCGTGTATATATGTATAATATTGCACCTGACACCCTGTATATATGTATAATATAGCACCTGACACCCTGTATATATGTATAATATTGCACCTGACACCCTGTATATATGTATAATATAGCACCTGACACCCTGTATATATGTATAATATAGCACCTGACACCTTGTACAGGTCCTTCTCAAAACATTAGCATATAGTGTTAAATTTCATTATTTACCATAATGTAATGATTACAATTAAACTTTCATATATTATAGATTCATTATCCACCAACTGAAATTTGTCAGGTCTTTTATTGTTTTAATACTGATGATTTTGGCATACAACTCCTGATAACCCAAAAAACCTGTCTCAATAAATTAGCATATCAAGAAAAGGTTCTCTAAACGACCTATTACCCTAATCTTCTGAATCAACTAATTAACTCTAAACACATGCAAAAGATACCTGAGGCTTTTAAAAACTCCCTGCCTGGTTCATTACTTAAAACCCCCATCATGGGTAAGACTAGCGACCTGACAGATGTCAAGAAGGCCATCATTGACACCCTCAAGCAAGAGGGTAAGACCCAGAAAGAAATTTCTCAACAAATAGGCTGTTCCCAGAGTGCTGTATCAAGGCACCTCAATGGTAAGTCTGTTGGAAGGCAAAAATGTGGCAGAAAACGCTGTACAACGAGAAGAGGTGACCGGACCCTGAGGAAGATTGTGGAGAAGGACCGATTCCAGACCTTGGGGAACCTGAGGAAGCAGTGGACTGAGTCTGGTGTGGAAACATCCAGAGCCACCGTGCACAGGCGTGTGCAGGAAATGGGCTACAGGTGCCGCATTCCCCAGGTAAAGCCACTTTTGAACCATAAACAGCGGCAGAAGCGCCTGACCTGGGCTACAGAGAAGCAGCACTGGACTGTTGCTAAGTGGTCCCAAGTACTTTTTTCTGATGAAAGCAAATTTTGCATGTCATTCGGAAATCAAGGTGCCAGAGTCTGGAGGAAGACTGGGGAGAAGGAAATGCCAAAATGCCTGAAGTCCAGTGTCAAGTACCCACAGTCAGTGATGGTGTGGGGTGCCATGTCAGCTGCTGGTGTTGGTCCACTGTGTTTCATCAAGGGCAGGGTCAATGCAGCTAGCTATCAGGAGATTTTGGAGCACTTCATGCTTCCATCGGCTGAAATGCTTTATGGAGATGAAGATTTCATTTTTCAGCACGACCTGGCACCTGCTCACAGTGCCAAAACCACTGGTAAATGGTTTACTGACCATGGTATTACTGTGCTCAATTGGCCTGCCAACTCTCCTGACCTGAACCCCATAGAGAATCTGTGGGATATTGTGAAGAGAAAGTTGAGAGACGCAAGACCCAACACTCTGGATGAGCTTAAGGCCGCTATTGAAGCATCCTGGGCCTCCATAACATCTCAGCAGTGTCACAGGCTGATTGCCTCCATGCCACGCCGCATTGAAGCAGTCATTTCTGCCAAAGGATTCCCGACCAAGTATTGAGTGCATAACTGAACATTATTATTTGATGGTTTTTTTGTTTGTTATTAAAAAACACTTTTATTTGATTGGACGGGTGAAATATGCTAATTTATTGAGACAGGTTTTTTGGGTTATCATGAGTTGTATGCCAAAATCATCAGTATTAAAACAATAAAAGACCTGACAAATTTCAGTTGGTGGATAATGAATCTATAATATAGGAAAGTTTAATTGTAATCATTACATTATGGTAAATAATTAAATTTAACACTATATGCTAATTTTTTGAGAAGGACCTGTATATATGTATAATATTGCGCCTGACACCCTGTATATATGTATAATATAGCACCTGACACCCTGTATAATACAGTATCTGTACCAGACACCGTCTATATATAATATAGCACCTGACACCCTGTATATATGTATATTATAGTACCTGACTCCCCGTGTATATGTATACAGGACCACTCTGCAGGAAATAAGAGCAGCAATGTGTGAACTGCAGCAGGAAAATGCCAGGCTGAGGCAGGAAATAGAAAAGCTGAAACCACCGACTCCTGTACATCTGAGCCAGGAGGTGGCCATGGAAATGAGGAGTGCAGAGGACATGACCTCCGCTGGCCAGGAGGCTGAGAGGCCTAATAAACCCAATATTGAAGAACCTGAGTCTAATAAAAGGGAGACAGAAATAAGACCCATAGAGGAGAGAAGACAACCTGCCACCAGCACAATCTCCAGCACAGAGCCCCATCAGCAGCCACATCACCCATCCACAACATCAGAAAGTCCTGATAATGGACTCAAGTGGGAAATGCCTGAATACACGGCGGCTATTCCCAGGGAAAAGGGTCAATAAAATCCGCTGTGCAACTATTGAGCAGGTGACAGCGTTCGTCATTAATCCACGGTTTACCAACCCAAGCCATATCATTATACTCACCGGCACAAACAATCTGCCAGACCAGCAAAAGCAGATCTCTGGACAACTTTCCCAACTAGCAAGGACTGCACAACTAAAATTCCCTGACAGCAAAATCATTCTGTCATCCCTGCTCCCAAGAAAGGATATATACAACCACACTATCCAGAACATTAACACGGACCTAACCGCAAGAATGAAATCTGTGCCAGGAGTGATTCTGGATCAACACCCCTCCATAAATCACCATCACCTCTATGACAGAAAGCACCTGAATAAACTAGGGGTCAGCCTTCTGGCCAAAGAGCTGAAGGACATTGTACTAAACAGGGACCCTAGGCCTGGATCCAACACCAACCACAATCTCATAGAAAGACCCTCAGCAATGAAAAGGGAGGAAACAACAAATATATCTAAGGAAGCTGGAAACAAACACCCTCACCAAAAATCTGACCATCAGAGGAGGAGACCACCATGGAGGAAACCACCGAACTCACACAGAGACATACAAGACAGAGGCATCCAGAGCAGAGATAAACAGAACAGAGACATGGAAGAGATAAGGACTCTGCTCAACACATTGTGCAGGAAACTAATGTGACTGGATGGAACATCATTACTAAACCAGTTAGAGATCCGGTGTGTCCTACACAGCCACACTCATTACAAGGTATACACATACAAGTGATATAAAAAAAAAAAATGACTTCACTTAACCCCTTCATGACCTTGGGATTTTTTGTTTTTTCGTGTTCGTTTTTCGCTCCCCTCATTCCTAGAGCCATAACTTTTTTATTTTTCTGTCAATATGGCCATGTAAGGGCTTATTTTTTGCGAAACAAGTTGTACTTTTGAACAACATCATTGGTTTTAGCATGTCCTGTACTAGAAAACAGGAAAATAATTCCAAGTGCGGTGAAATTGCTAAAAAAAGTGCAGTCCCACACTTGTTTTTTGTTTTGGCTTTTTTACTAGGTTCAATAAATGCCAAAACTGACCTGCCATTATGTTTCTCCAGGTCATTACGAGTTCATTGACACCTAACATGTCTAGGTTATTTTTTATCTAAGTGGTGAAAAAAAAATTCCAAACTTTGCTAAAAAAAAAAAAAATTGCGCCATTTTCCGATACCCGTAGCGTCTCCATTTTTCATGATCTGAGGTCGGTTGAGGGCTTATTTTTTGCGTGTCGAGCTGGCGTTTTTAATGATACCATTTCGGTGCAGATACGTTTTTTGATCGCCTGTTATTGCATTTTAATGCAATGTCGCGGCGACCAAAAAAACATAGTTCTGGCGTTTCAAATTTTTTTCTCGCTACGCTGTTTAGCGATCAGATTAATGCTTTTTTTATTGATAGATCGGGCAATTCTGAATGCGGCAATACCAAATATGTGTAGGTTTGATTTTTTTTATTTTTTTTTTTATTGATTTATTTTGAATGGGGCGAAAGGGGGGTGATTTAAACTTTTATTTATATTTTTTTTTTTCACTTTTTTTTTTTTTTTTTTTTTTACTTTTGCCATGCTTCAATAGCCTCCATAGGAGGCTAGAAGCTGGCACAACTCTATCGCCTCTGCTACATAGCAGCGATCATCAGATCGCTGCTATGCAGCAGAAATGCAGGTGTGATATGAGCGCCAAACACAGGGGGGCGCTCACAGCTACTAGGATCAGTAACCATAGAGGTCTCAAGGACCTCTATGGTTACTATACAGAAGCATCGCTGACCCCCGATCATGTGACGGGGGTCAGCGATGCGCTCATTTCCAGCCGCCCGGCCTGAAGCGCCGGTTAAATGCCGCTGTCTGCGTTTGACAGCGGCATTTAACTAGTTAATAGCGGCGGGTGAATCGCGATTTCACCTGCCGCTATTACGGGCACATGTCAGCTGTTCAAAACAGCTGACATGTCCCGGCTTTGATGCGGGCTCACCGCCGGAGCCCTGCATCAAAGAGGGGGAACTGACCTCGGACGTACTATCCTGTCCGAGGTCAGAAAGGGGTTAAAATTAGCAGCTGGAACATCAAAGGCCTGAACACCTCGGTGTTTGGATGTAGAACAAATGACCCAGATTTTATATAAAGACTGAAAAACACAGACATTCAGATTCTCCTAGAAACATGGACCAGGGCCGAAAATGAATCCCTGGTGCCCATCGGATACAGGGAAATCTGTGTCCCTGCCCTGAAAAATAAAAACATTAAACAGGGCCGCTGCTCAGGAGGAATATTGATCTGGCATAAAGAAGAGCTCCACCAGTACATCAAACCGATGAAGAGAGGAGACCGCCACATATGGTTTAGAATCGGCAGCTCCATCCTCACCGCTCAGTCTGATGTCTGTCTGTGCCATCTATATACCACCACCAGAGTTACCCTACTTCAATCCAGAGAGCTTTGAGATCTTACAAGGAGAAGCTGCCCATTTTCAGGCCCTGGGCAAAGTTCTCATCATCGGAGACCTCAACGCAAGAACTGGGAGAGAAAAAGACTTTCTGACCACGGAAGGAAGCATCTACATTCTTGGAGCAGAGACTGACAGCCATGATTCAATACACATGGAGAGAAACAGCTACGACAGTACAGTCAACAAAAGTGGCAAAAAGATCCTGAACCTATGTAGAAGTTTAGGACTTCATATTCTTAATGGCCGCACCAAGGGAGACTCCCTAGGAAGATACACATTAAACTCCCATGTAGGAAGGAGTGTAGATTACGCCATTACAGATATGGACATGGAAAATATCGGCAAGTTCATAGTCACACCACAAACGCACCTGTCAGATCACAGCCAACTTCTTCTGTACACAAAATCTACAGAGAAACCATTGGCACAAAAGCCTCAGCAGAGCAGCCTCTTCAACCTGCCTCCATCCTATAAATGGTCCAAGACGTCGGCAATAAAATACCAAGAGGCTCCCAGCAGACACAGAATACAACTACGAGTACAAGCCTAACCCAGAAGGAGTGAACCAAGCTACTAAACACCTCAATGATATATTCTACACCATGGCCGAACTGTCCGACCTGAAAAAAGTCAACTATAAAAGGCCAAAAGAAAAACAGACCAATGGTTGGTTTGACAGAGAATGTAAAGCCATACGGAAGACCATGAGAACAGCCTCAAACAAGAAACATAGAGACCCCCATCCATCCAGGTCTGAGGGATGCCTACGACACCATACAAAGGCAATACAAAACCATCCTCAAGAGGAAGAAACCGTTACATCTCCACCAAACTAAACCAACTCCAAGACACCCTCCAGGACAACTCCTTCTGGGAACTATGGAACCACATGTGGACAAAAAAACAAGAAAAACATCATCCATATCCAAAATGGCAATATCTGGCTTCAGTACTTCAGAGACCTCTACAAAGACATCCCGAAGGAAGAACTAAACCAAGAACAGAAAAACATAATGGGAAAACTAAAAGCTGTGGAGGAAAAAAAGCATTTCCAAAACCCACTGGATACACCAATCACACTATAGGAAGTTACAGAGAGAATCTCTTCCATAAGGTGTAGAAAAGCCAGTGGCCCGGATGGAATCCCACCAGAAATGCTGAAATACAGCCCTCCGGAAATACAGGCAGCAATGGTTAAACTGTTCAATATTGTGCTGAGTACTGGCTACTTCCCTCATACCTGGAATCAAGGCCTCATCTCACCCATTCACAAGAGTGGGGACAGGTATGACCCTGCCAACTATAGAGGAATATGTGTCAGCAGCAACCTGGGGAAACTGTTCAGCAGCATCCTGAACAAAAGCATCCTTAATTTCCTCACCAAGCATAACGTCCTCGGCAAAAGCCAAGCAGGGTACATGCCAAACCACCGCACTACCGACCAGATCTACACCCTCCACAGCCTCATTAAGAGTCACGTTCTCAACACAAAGCATGGGAAGATATGCGCTTGTTTTGTGGATTTTAGAAAGGCTTTTGACTCAGTGTGGCACCCGGGCCTGTTACTGAAACTGCTGGAGAGTGGAAGAGGAGGAAAGACCTATGATGTCATTAAAAGCTCCTTAACCGAGAACCGCTGCAGCGTGAGCGTGAACGGTAGAAGAACGGCTGTTTTCTAGCAGAGCCGCGGAGTCAGACAGGGCTGCACCCTAAGCCCAATGCTCTTCATCATTTACATCAATGAGCTGGCCACCACTCTGGAATCTTCCCCTGCACAAGGTCTCACACTCCATGACGCCCAGGTGAAATTCTTGCTGTATGCGGATGACCTACTGCTGCTGGCACCGACTGAGAAAGGTCTCCAAGAAAACCTGAATATCCTGGAGAAATTCAGCTCCACATGGGCACTACCGATCAATGCAAAGAAAACCAACATCATGGTGTTCCAGAAGAGAAAGCCAAGACCGAACCTGCACCTTCCAGTCGTGCTAAACAACTGCGCTCTTACAGAAACGGACAAATATAACTACCTGGGACTGGAAATTCACCAGTCAGGGAGCTTCAAACAAGCCATAGAGACCCTGAAGGACAAGGCCTGCAAAACCTTCTATGCCATCCGAAGGAAACTCTACCATCTGAAGCCGCCAGTGCGGGTCTGGCTAAAAATCTTCGATGCCATAATCGCCCCAATCCTCCTGTACGGCAGTGAAGTCTGGGGCCCTCACACATACCCAGACTGGTCAAAGTGGGATTCCAGTCCAACAGAAATATTCCACCTGGAATTCTGTAAACACCTTCTCCAGGTCCATCGGAGCACCACCAACAATGCCTGCCGTGCTGAGCTGTCAGATTCCCACTGCACCTAGCAGTAGTGAAGAGGTTACTGTCCTTCCAGGCTCACCTACAGAGTAGCAATCCAAGCTCCCATGACCATAAAGCAATGCTAAATACAGGTGGTCTCCACAAACCAGGACCCCCAGAACAGCTCACCCAAACCCAACCTGACCGAACCGTCAACCAAAACAACCTGACAAAAGCCACAATCAGGAAGATGGTAGAGGAGGGGCAGGAGAGGTACGTCAGTGTCTGGAGGAACAAAATCAGCAGGTCACAGAAACTGACCATGTACCAGAGTCTACAGAGAGTCTACAGACTGGCTCCATATCTGGAGAAACTCTCGGACCCCAGAGACCGCCAGATCCTGAGCCGGTATAGACTCAGTGCCCACAATCTGGCCATCAAAGTCGGCCGGCACAGACAGAGCTACAAGCCCAGGGAGGACAGACTGTGCCTACACTGTGACCTGGAGGCCCTGGAGGATGAGACCCACTTCCTGCTTCACTGCCCCAAATACTCAGCAGTGAGTTCACTTCAGGAGACTCTCCGATCTCTTCCTGGATTTCAGCTCCATGAAGGAGGGTGAGAAAACATATATCCTGCTGGGGGAAGAAGAGAGCGCAGTGGAGATAGCAGCACAGTATGTGAGCGCGTGCCATAGACTGCGAGAAAGACAGCCATGATATGCCATGGACTTCCTTATCCCCAACCTGTACCCCATCCATCGTTCCTACATTCCCCATCCATTATCCCTACAGTCCCTGTTCCCTACTCTACACGTGCTTTGGCAAAACTAATGTTTATTTGGTCCTGCCAATACAGCTTATTTGAATTTGTATAATCTAGTACCTGACACCCTGTATATATGTATAATATAGCACCCGACACTCTGTATATATGTATAATATAGCACCTGACACCCTGTATCTACTATATAATTGTCTAAGGGTCACTTCCGTCTTTCTGTCTGTCCGTCTGTCTGTCTTTCTTTGTGTCACGGATATTCATTGGTCGCGGCCTCTGTCTGTCTGTCATGGAATCCAAGTCGCTGATTGGTCTCGCCAGCTGCCTGTCATGGCTGCCGCGACCAATCAGCGATGGCCACAGTCCGATTAGTCCCTTCCTACTCCCCTGCAGTCAGTGCCCGGCACCCGCTCCATACTCCCCGCAGTCACGGCTCACACAGGGTTAATGCCAGCGGTAACGGACCGCGTTATGCCGCAGGTAACTCACTCCGTTACCGCCGCTATTAACCCTGTGTGACCAAGTTTTTACTATTGATGCTGCCTATGCAGCCTCAATAGTAAAAACATCTAATGTTAAAAGTAATTTAAAAAAAAAAATCATTATATACTCACCTTTCCCACTCCTTGCGACGCTCCGGTGACCACTCCATGCAAGCGGCAGGTTCCGGTGCTAAGGATGGTGTGCGACAAGGACCTGCCATGACGTCATGGTCATGTGACCGCGACGTCTTCACACCCTGGGACCGGAAGCTGCCGCCTGCACTGCACACAGGCGACAGAGCTACAAGGGTACCCTCGGAAGGTGAGTATATGTTTATTTTTTAACCTGTGACATACGTGGCTGGGCAATATACTACCTGACTGGCCAATATACGTGACTGGCCAATATACTACGTGGCTGGGCAATATACTATGTGGCTCTGTGCTGTAAACTACGTCGCTCTGCAATAAACTACGTGGTTCTGTGCTGTATACTACGTAACTGCATGAGCCCCACACAGCCTTATGTAGAGCATGAGCCCCTTACATCCTCCCTTTATATATTTCATGAGCACCACAGCCTCCCTATATATACTGCATGAGCCTCTTACATCCTCCCTTTATATATTTCATGAGCCCCGCAGCCTCCCTATATACAGTCATGGCCAAAAGTATTGACACCCCTGCAATTCTGTCAGATAATACTCAGTTTCTTCCTGAAAATGATTGCAAACACAAATTCTTTGTTATTATTATCTTCATTTAATTTGTCTTAAATGAAAAAACACAAAAAGAATTGTTCTAAAGCCAAATTGGATATAATTCCACACCAAACATAAAAAGGGGGTGGACAAAAGTATTGGCACTGTTCGAAAAATCATGTGATGCTTCTCTAATTTGTGTAATTAACAGCACCTGTAACTTACCTGTGGCACCTAACAGGTGTTAGCAATAACTAAATCACACTTGCAGCCAGTTGACATGGATTAAAGTTGACTCCACCTCTGTCCTGTGTCCTTGTGTGTACCACATTGAGCATGGAGAAAAGAAAGAAGACCAAAGAACTGTCTGAGGACTTGAGGAACCAAATTGTGAGGAAGCATGAGCAATCTCAAGGCTACAAGTCCATCTCCATAGACCTGAATGTTCCTGTGTCTACTGTGCGCAGTGTCATCAAGAAGTTTAAAGCCCATGGCACTGTGGCTAACCTCTCTAGATGTGGACGGAAAAGAAAAATTGACAAGAGATTTCAACGCAAGATTGTGCGGATGTTGGATAAAGAACCTCGACTAACATCCAAACAAGTTCAAGCTGCCCTGCAGTCCGAGGGTATAACAGTGTCAACCCGTACTATCCGTCGGCGTCTGAATGAAAAGGGACTGTATGGTAGGAGACCCAGGAAGACCCCATTTCTTACCCCAAATCATAAAAAAGTCAGGCTGGAGTTTGTCAAAACTTACCTGAAAAAGCCTAAAACGTTTTGGAAGAATGTTCTCTGCCCAAAAAGCTCTACTTTTGTCTCTACTGACCAAAGGCATCAACATAGAGTTTACAGGAGAAAAAAAGAGGCATTCAAAGAAAAGAACACGGTCCCTACAGTCAAACATGGCAGAGGTTCCCTGATGTTTTGGGGTTGCTTTGCTGCCTCTGGCACTGGACTGCTTGACCGTGTGCATGGCATTATGAAGTCTGAAGACTACCAACAAATTTTGCAGTATAATGTAGGGCCCAGTGTGAGGAAGCTGGGTCTCCCTCAGAGGTCATGGGTCTTCCAGCAGGACAATGACCCAAAACACACTTCAAAAAGCACTAGAAAATGGTTTGAGAGAAAGCACTGGAGACTTCTAAGGTGGCCAGCAATGAGTCCAGACCTGAATCCCATAGAACAGAGGTCCCCAACCTTTTTTGCACCAGGGACCGGCTTTAAGCAAGACCAGTTTTCCATGGCCCGGTGGGGGTGGGGCAGGGGCGGGGCTTTGGTCATATGGGGGTGGGGTTATGGAGGGATGGAGCTTAGTGCATACTTATCATATAATTATGACATTTATAATGAGAATGTGATTCAACTTACCATAGGTTCAGAATGAGTGGGAGCACCATGCTTGTTTCCCTGGTGCTCTGCACCATTATTGCCCCATAGCTGTGCCATATAGTGCTCTGCACCATTATTGCCCCATAGCTGTGCCATACAGTGCTCTGCACCGTTTATTATTGCCCCATAGCTGTGCCATACAGTGCTCTGCACTGTTTATTATTGCCCCATAGCTGTGCCATACAGTGCTCTGCACCGTTTATTATTGCCCCATAGCTGTGCCATACAGTGCTCTGCACCGTTCATAATTGCCCCATAGCTGTGCCATATAGTGCTCTGCACCGTTCATAATTGCCCCATATAGTGCTCTGCACCGTTCATAATTGCCCCATAGCTGTGCCATACAGTGCTCTGCACCATTATTGCCCCATAGCTGTGCCGTATAGTGCTCTGCACCATTATTGCCCCATAGCTGTGCCATACAGTGCTCTGCACCATTATTGCCCCATAGCTGTGCCATACAGTGCTCTGCACCATTATTGCCCCATAGCCGTGCCATATAGTGCTCTGCACCGTTTATTATTGCCCCATAGCTGTGCCATATAGTGCTCTGCACCATTGCCCCATAGCTGTGCCATATAGTGCTCTGCACCATTGCCCCATAGCTGTGCCATACAGTGCTCTGCACCATTATTGCCCCATAGCTGTGCCATACAGTGCTCTGCACCATTATTGCCCCATAGCTGTGCCATATAGTGCTCTGCACCATTGCCCCATAGCTGTGCCATACAGTGCTCTGCACCATTATTGCCCCATAGCTGTGCCATACAGTGCTCTGCACCATTATTGCCCCATAGCTGTGCCATATAGTGCTCTGCACCATTATTGCCCCATAGCTGTGCCATACAGTGCTCTGCACCATTATTGCCCCATAGCTGTGCCATATAGTGCTCTGCACCATTATTGCCCCATAGCTGTGCCATATAGTGCTCTGCACCATTATTGCCCCATAGCTGTGCCATATAGTGCTCTGCACCGTCCATTATTGCCCCATAGCTGTGCTGCTGCTGCTGCAATAAAAATAATAAAACACATACTCACCTGTCTTGCTTGCAGCTCCTCGGCGCCATCTTCCCGGCGTCTCTCTGCACTGACTGATCAGGCAGAGGGCGGCGCGCACACTATATGCGTCATCGCGCCCTCTGCCTGCAGTCAGTGCGGAGAGACGCCGGGAAGATGGAGACAGCGCCCGGCGTGTGGAATGAGGACAGGTAAATATGCGATACTTACCTGCTCCCGGCGTCCCGCTCCTTCCCCCGGACAGCTGGTCTTCGGTGCCGCAGCCTCTTCCTCTGTCAGCGGTCACCGGCACCGCTGATTAGAGAAATGAATTATGCGGCTCCGCCCCTATGGGAGGTGGAGCCGCCTATTCATTTCTCTAATGAGCGGTCCCACGTGACCGCTGAACAGGGGCGCCGCGGACCGGCTGAAAAACCCCAACGGCCCGGTCCTGGTCCGCGGACCGGCGGTTGGGGACCTCTGCCATAGAACACCTGTGGAGAGATCTAAAAATGGCATGTTGGAGACGGCACCCTTCAAATATCATGGTCCTGGAGCAGTTTGCCAAAGAAGAATGGTCTAAAATTCCAGCAGAGCATTGTAAGAAACTCATTGATGGTTACCGGAAGCGGTTGGTCGCAGTTATTTTGGCTAAAGGTTGTGCAACCAAGTATTAGGCTGAGGGTGCCAATACTTTTGTCTGGCCCGTTTTTGGAGTTTTGTGTGAAATGATCAATGTTTTGCTTTTTGCTTCATTCTCTTTTGTGTTTTTTCATTTAAGACAAATTAAATGAAGATAATAATACCAAAGAATTTGTGATTGCAATCATTTTCAGGAAAAAACTGAGTATTATCTGACAGAATTGCAGGGGTGTCAATACTTTTGGCCATGACTGTATACTGCATGAGCCCCACACAGCCTCCCTATATATACTGCATGAGCCCCACACAGCTTCTCTATGTATACTGCATGAGCTCCACATAGTCAGTCTATCTATCTATCTATCTATCTAGTGCATGAGCCCCCCACAGCTTCCCTATATATACTGCATGAGCCCCACACAGCTTCCCTATATATACTGCATGAGCTCCACACAGCTTCCCTGTATATACTGCATGAGCTCCACACAGCTTCCCTGTATATACTGCATGAGCTCCACACAGCTTCCCTGTATATACTGCATGAGCTCCACACAGCTTCCCTGTATATACTGCATGAGCTCCACACAGCTTCCCTGTATATACTGCATGAGCTCCACACAGCTTCCCTATATATACTGCATGAGCTCCACACAGCTTCCCTGTATATACTGCATGAGCTCCACACAGCTTCCCTATATATACTGCATGAGCTCCACACAGCTTCCCTGTATATACTGCATGAGCTCCACACAGCTTCCCTATATATACTGCATGAGCTCCACACAGCTTCCCTGTATATACTGCATGAGCTCCACACAGCTTCCCTGTATATACTGCATGAGCTCCACACAGCTTCCCTGTATATACTGCATGAGCTCCACACAGCTTCCCTGTATATACTGCATGAGCTCCACACAGCTTCCCTGTATATACTGCATGAGCTCCACACAGCTTCCCTGTATATACTGCATGAGCTCCACACAGCTTCCCTGTATATACTGCATGAGCTCCACACAGCTTCCCTGTATATACTGCATGAGCTCCACACAGCTTCCCTATATATACTGCATGAGCTCCACACAGCTTCCCTGTATATACTGCATGAGCTCCACACAGCTTCCCTGTATATACTGCATGAGCTCCACACAGCTTCCCTGTATATACTGCATGAGCTCCACACAGCTTCCCTGTATATACTGCATGAGCTCCACACAGCTTCCCTGTATATACTGCATGAGCTCCACACAGCTTCCCTGTATATACTGCATGAGCTCCACACAGCTTCCCTATATATACTGCATGAGCTCCACACAGCTTCCCTGTATATACTGCATGAGCTCCACACAGCTTCCCTGTATATACTGCATGAGCTCCACACAGCTTCCCTGTATATACTGCATGAGCTCCACACAGCTTCCCTGTATATACTGCATGAGCTCCACACAGCTTCCCTATATATACTGCATGAGCTCCACACAGCTTCCCTGTATATACTGCATGAGCTCCACACAGCTTCCCTATATATACTGCATGAGCTCCACACAGCTTCCCTGTATATACTGCATGAGCTCCACACAGCTTCCCTATATATACTGCATGAGCTCCACACAGCTTTCCTGTATATACTGCATGAGCTCCACACAGCTTCCCTATATATACTGCATGAGCCCCACACAGCTTCCCTATATATACTGCATGAGCTCCACACAGCTTCCCTGTATATACTGCATGAGCTCCACACAGCTTCCCTGTATATACTGCATGAGCTCCACACAGCTTCCCTATATATACTGCATGAGCTCCACACAGCTTCCCTGTATATACTGCATGAGCTCCACACAGCTTCCCTGTATATACTGCATGAGCTCCACACAGCTTCCCTGTATATACTGCATGAGCTCCACACAGCTTCCCTGTATATACTGCATGAGCTCCACACAGCTTCCCTGTATATACTGCATGAGCTCCACACAGCTTCCCTGTATATACTGCATGAGCTCCACACAGCTTCCCTGTATATACTGCATGAGCTCCACACAGCTTCCCTGTATATACTGCATGAGCCCCACACAGTCAGTCTATCTATCTATCTATCTATCTATCTATCTATCTATCTATCTATCTATCTATCTATCTATCTATCTATCTATCTATCTATCTAGTGCATGAGCCCCCCACAGCTTCCCTATATATACTGCATGAGCCCCACACAGCTTCCCTATATATACTGCATGAGCTCCACACAGCTTCTCTATGTATACTGCATGAGCCTCACACATCTTCCCTATATATACTGCATGAGCCCCACACAGCTTCCCTGTATATACTGCATGAGCCCCACACAGTCAGTCTATCTATCTATCTATCTATCTATCTATCTATCTATCTATCTATCTATCTATCTATCTATCTATCTATCTATCTATCTATCTATCTATCTAGTGCATGAGCCCCCCACAGCTTCCCTATATATACTACATGAGCCCCACACATCTTCCCTATATATACTGCATGAGCCCCACACATCTTCCCTATATATACTGCATGAGCTCCACACAGGCTCTTTATTTATATGCTGCATGAGCGCCACACATCTTCCCTATATATATACTGCACGAGCCCCACACAGCTTCCCTATATATACTGCATGAGCCCCACACAGCTTCCCTATATATACTGCATGAGCTCCACACATCTTCCCTATATATACTGCATGAGCCCCACACATCTTCCCTATATATACTGCATGAGCCCCACACATCTTCCCTATATATACTGCATGAGCCCCACACATCTTCCCTATATATACTGCATGAGCTCCACACAGCTTCCCTATATATACTGCATGAGCCCCACACATCTTCCCTATATATACTGCATGAGCCCCACACATCTTCCCTATATATACTGCATGAGCCCCACACAGCTTCCCTATATATACTGCATGAGCCCCACACATCTTCCCTATATATACTGCATGAGCCCCACACAGCTTCCCTATATATACTGCATGAGCTCCACACAGCTTCCCTATATATACTGCATGAGCTCCACACAGCTTCCCTATATATACTGCATGAGCTCCACACAGCCTCTTTATTTATATGCTGCATGAGCGCCACACAGCCTCCCCATATACTGCATGAGCCCCACACAGCCTCCCCATATACAGCTTGAGCCCCACACAGCCTCTCTATATATACTGCACAGGCCCCACACAGCCTCCCAAAGTGCCGCACGATGCCCCCATAGCCTCCCCTTGTGCTGCACGACGCCCCCATAGCCTCTCCATGTGCACCATGTCACCCTCATTGCCTCCACTTGTGCAGCACAACACCCCCATAGCCTCCCCTTGCACAGCATGACATCCCCATAGCTTCCCCTTGCACAGCATGACACCTCCATAGACTCCCCATGCCCACCTAAACATCCCATACACATGAAATAAAATAAACACCACATACTCCCCTTACTCTGCTTCTCTCCTTGCCTCCGGTGCACTGTCTCTCCAGAGCACACGGCTGACGTGATGAAATGACGTCATCACGTCAGCTGTTTCACATGCTGATTGGTGGAGGAAGTGGCCGGAGGCTCCTCCACCAATGAAGTCAGCACAGATAAAGACAGCTAGCGGACAGGCATGGTGCGGCCCGTGGATCTGTTTTCCAGCCCCTCGGCTGTCTCGGTCCGCAGGCCGGACTGAGACAGCCAAAGGGCCGGATGTGGCCCGCGGGCCACACTTTGCCCAGGTCTGCTATAGAGTCATTACATACAGAGTGATCTATTTCAAGTGTTTGTTGCTGTTAATGTTGATGATTATGGCTTACAGCCAATGAAAACCCAAAAGTCATTATTATCTCAGTAAATTGGAATACTTTATAACACCAGCTTGAAAAATGATTTTAAAATCTGAAATGTTGGCCTACTGAAATGTATGTTCAGTAAATGCACTCAATACTTGGTCAGGTCTCCTTTTGCATCAGTTACTGCATCAAGGCGGCATGGCATGGAAGCAATCAGCCTGTGGCACTGCTGAGGGGTCATAGAAGCCCAGGTTGCTTTGATAGCAGCCTTCAGCTTATCTGCATTGTTGGGTCTGGTGTGTCTCATCTTCGTCTTGACAATACGCCATAGATTATGGGGTTATGGTCAGGCGAGTTTGCTGGCCAATTAAGCACAGTGATACTGTTGTTTTTACACCAGATATTGGTACTTTTGGCAGTACCACATCTTGCTGAAGAACGAAATTTCCATATCCAAAAGCTTGTCGGCAGATGGAAGCGTGAAGTGATCTAACATTTCCTGGTAGACGGCTGCGCTGCCTTTGGTCTTGATAAAACACAGTGGACTTACATCAGCAGATGACAGCTCCCCAAACCATCACTGATTGTTGAAACTTTGCACTAGACCTCAAGCAGCTTGGATTGTGGCCTCTCCACTCTTCTTCCAGACTCTGGGACCTTTATTTCCAAATGAAATGTAAAATTTACTTTCATCTGAAAACAACACCTTGGACCACTGAGCAATAGTCCAGTTCTATTTCTCCTTGGCCCAGGTAAGACGCTTCTAGCATTGTCTATTGGTCATGAGTGGCTTGACACAAGAAATGTGACACTTTTAGCCCATGGCCTGGATACGTCTGTGTGTGGTGGCTCTTGAAGCAATGACTCCAGCAGCAGTCCACTCCTTGTGAATCTTCCCCAAATTTTTGTATGGCCTTTTCTTAACAATCCTTTCAGGGCTGCGGTTATCCCGGTTACTAATTCACCTATTTCTCACACTTTTTCCTTCCACTCAACGTTCCAATAATATGCTTAGATACAGCACTGTGTGAACAGCCAGCTTCTTTAGCAATGACCTTTTGTGGCTTACCATCTTTGTGGAGTGTGTCAATGACTGCCTTCTGGACATCTGCAAGTCAGCAGTCTTCCCCATGATTGTGGAGCCTACTGAAACAGACTAAGGGACCTTTTTAAATGCTTAGGAAGTACCAAGATGGTGCACCACCACATTATGGGTGTCAGGTCCGAGCCTTCCTACATGAACAGTTTCCTGGAAAGTGGATTGGTCGTCGTTGGCCAGTTGAATGAAGGGTGACCCCCTTAGACTTTTATCTTTGGGGTCATCGAAAGGCAGTTGTCTGTGCTGTGAAGATATGAGATGTGCAGCATCTGAAACAGCGGATACTGGAAGCCTGTGCTAGCATTTCTTTTGCGGTGTTGCAATCAGTGTGTCAAGAGTAGGAGAAGAGGGTTGCATTGACAATCCAACACAATGGGCAGCACTTTGAACACATTTTTTAAGTGGTCATAAACTTGTGAATAAAGAATAAAGTTATGTTAAAACCAAGCACACCATTGTTTTTCTTGTGAAATTCTCAATAAGTTTGATGTGTCACATGACCCTCTTCCCATTGAAAAAAATAAAGTTGGATCCAAAATGGCCAATTTCAAAATGGCCGCCATGGTCATCACCCACCTATATACTAATGTGCCAGAAACAGGAGGTTGATATCACTAACCATTCCCATTTTATTTAGGTGTATCCATATAAATGACCCTCCCTGTAGTAACTGCGCACCTGACACCCTGTATGTTTATACATACAGTTGTGCTGAAAAGTTTACGTACCCCAGCAGAATTTTTACTTTCTTGGCTTTTTTTCAGAGAATATGAATAACACCAACGCTTTTTCTCCACTCATGGTTAGTGGTTAGGTGAAGCCATTTATTGTCAAACTACTGTGTTTTCTCTATTTAAATCATAATGATAACCCAAAACATCCAAATGACCCTAATCAAAAGTTCACATACCCTGGTATTTTTGGCCTGATAATATGCGCAGAAGTTGACAGAAATGTGTTTGGCTACTAAGACTATGTGCACATGTTGCGGATTTGCCTGTGGAATTTTCTGTGAGGATTCTGCATCTTTTGGCAGAAAATGCAGGTCAAAATCTGCACAGTTTTTTTTTTTATGCGGATTTTGTGCGTTTTTGTTGCGGATTCTGTGTGGATTTCATGCGTTTTTACCCCTGGGGATTTCTATTATGGAATGGGTACAGGAACGCTGCAGATCCGCACGAAGAATTGAAATGCTCCTTCTTTTAATCCACAGCGTTTTCCGTGCTGAATTTTCCGCACCATAAGCGCAGGTTTTTTGTTTTTTTTTGCCATTGATTTACATTGTACTGTAAATCACTTGCGGATCTGCAGCGTTTCTGCACAGAAAAAACACTGCGGATCAGCAGGAAATCTGCAACATGTGCACATAGCCTAAAGGTAACATCCTCACCTGTGACCTGTTTGCTTGTAATCAGTGTGTGTGCATAAAAGCTGAGTGAGTTTCTGGGATCCAGACACATTCTTGCATCTTTCATTTGGCTGTGTGACAGTCACGACCAGGCTCGGACTGGCCCACTGGAGAACTGGAGGATTCTCCGGTGGGCCCAGGCACTGACACCTGCTGGCATACTGGCCAGCAGCTGCTTAGGGCCCCCACCGGCCGCCCGCCTGCCTGTGAAGAAGACGATACTCACCCTGCTCCAGCGATGCCTGGTCTCGGCGTCTGCAGCTCGTCCTGAATGAGCGGTCACGTGATACCGCTCATTAAGGTTATGAATATGCACATATTCATGACCTTAATGAGCGGTATCACGTGACCGCTCATGCAGGAAGAAGGTGCTGTGCCGGGAGTCAGGACAGAGCCAGAGGGATGCCGGCACGGCCGTGCAGTGTAGGATAGGTGAGTATGAGGGACGGGGGGATGAAGGAGGACATAAGCCGGCGCGCCATGCAAGATGGGAGCGGGGTGGTGGAGAGATAAGCCATGCATACAGGGGGGGATATGAGCCATGCTTACAGGGGGGGGGGGATATGAGCCATGCTTACAGGGGGGGGGGATATGAGCCATGCTTACAGGGGGGGATATGAGCCATGCTTACAGGGGGGATATGAGCCATGCATACGGGGGGGGAATATGAGCCATGCATACAGGAGGGGGGAGGGAATATGAGCCATGCATGCAGGGGGGAATATGAGCCATGCATACAGGGGGGAATATGAGCCATGCATGCAGAGGGGGGGATATGAGCCATGCATACAGGGGGGGTGAATATGAGCCATGCATACAGGGGGGATATGAGCCATGCATCTGGGATGGGAGGGAGATGAGCCATGCATACAGGAGGGGAGTCATTATACAGTATTGAGCATCATGTGGGATCATTATACAGTATGGAGAACTGTGTGGCCATTATACAGTATTGAGCATCATGTGTGGCCGTTATACAGTATGGAGCATCATGTGTGGCCAATGGACATTATACAGTATGGAGCATCATGTGTGGCCGTTATACAGTATGGAGCATCATTTGTGGCCATTATGCAGTATTGAGCATCATGTGGGATCATTATACAGTATGGAGCACTGTGTGGCCATTATACAGTATGGAGCACTGTGTGGCCATTATACATTATGGAGCATCATGTGTGGCCATTATACAGTACACTATGGAGCATCATGTGTGGCCATTATACAGTATTGAGCATCATGTGTGGCCATTATACAGTATGGAGAACTGTGTGTGGCCATTATACAGTATGGAGCACTGTGTGACCATATTTTTTTGTTTATAATTATTGTATATAAAACAGTGTGATCAGCAGTGCTAAATGGCTGTGGTTGGGACGTGGATATGGGTGTGACTAGTTGTGAAATGAGTGTGGTCAGTGGCGTGGCCTAAAATTTGCCACGGCGCACTACGCGCGCTGCAAATTTTATACCTCCTTCCCTTCTTCAAAAGTTGGGAGGTATGGTACCACATTTGCCAGATCACGGCAAGTGCCGCAAATCCCATAGAGAATGAATGAGGCCGAACGCAGTGTTGCTGTAAGTGATCTGTTACGCGGCACATGCAGAAAAACTGCCGGATCTGCTGCAAAAGGCGACTTTCACATCAGCGATTCTTGCCAAAGTCACTGCCGATAGTGTCATACTCACCAAAGGGGGAGGCAGCACTAAAAGTGCCTAGGGCAGCAGAAACTCTAAATACGGCCCTGGGGGGCTACATTATATTCTGTGGGGGGCTGCATTATACTCAGGGTACTACATTATATTATGGGGGGCTACATCATACTATATGAGGGGGCTACAGTATACTCTATGGGGGGGCTGCATTATATTCTGTGGTGGAACTGCATTCTCTCAGGGGACTACATTATATTCTGTGGTGCGTTGCATTATACTATATGAGGGGGGCTGCATTATACCCTATGGGGATGCTACATTATATTCTATGGTGGGGACTGCGTCCTACCTGAGGGGGTTGCATTATATTTTGTGGGGTGCTACATTATATTTTATGAGAGGGGACCGCATTATATTTTATGAGGGGGCTACCCCAACCCTTGCTACATAATTAAGACGTGAACTACCTTATACCCTGATATTAGCGCTTTTTACCGCACAATTGGTGGTCTTGTATCTATTTCTATGTAGCTACATAGTGGGCCCCAAGAATGATTTTCTCT
Source organism: Ranitomeya variabilis (assembly GCF_051348905.1). NCBI lineage: Eukaryota > Metazoa > Chordata > Amphibia > Anura > Dendrobatidae > Ranitomeya > Ranitomeya variabilis. The sequence continues at coordinate 486,325,685 of NC_135237.1, forward strand.
GGTGGGCCCAAGGTGCTCCAGTCCGACGCTGGTCACGACACATGCATGGAGAGCCTGTGTGTTATGACTGTGACACAGCTGCGACACATGCAGTTGAAGAGCCGGACAGCTGATCAGTCGGAGCGATCCAGGAAGCCGGGTTCCCTCTGCAGCTTATTCAGTAAGCGCTATAGCTTGCCGAATAAGCAGGGACCTAATCAAATTCACTCATCTCTGGTTTTCAGCTCTTCTCAGCACCTCCACCTTGTGACCGCAACTACTGATCAACTGGAAGTCAGAGGTAAACTGTCACAAGCTCTCAATACAAGTCTATGAGCGCCTCGTTCTGGCCTCATTCATGCTCTCATAGACTTACATTGATTTGTGAAATCCGAATCACCTGGCAAACATTGGAGCGATTTGGCAAGTCACAAACTGCTGGAGACAGACCAGAGTGATTGGCTTAAAAAAATGAAGACGATGGCTGGTAAGTATAATACTGGGGGTAGGGAGCTTAGATTAGTAGCACCAATCCAGCTATGCAATAAAAATAAAACTCTGGAGTGAGTGGTGCTTTCACTAGTGAAAAAGTAAAGAAATTGCAAAGCTTATCCTATGTATTATAATGATAAAACTTACAATGGGTACGGAAAGTGTTCATACCCTTTTACATTTTTCACTCTTTTGTTTCATTGCAGCCATTTGGTAAATTCAAAAAAGTTCCTTTTTTCTCATTAATATACACTCTGCACCCCATCTTGACTGAAAAAAAGCAGAAATGTAGTAGTTTTTGCAAATTTATTAAAAAATGAAAAACTGAAATATCACATGGTCATAATTATTCAGACCCTTTGCTCAGTATTGAGTAGAAGCACCTTTTTGAGCTAGTACAGCCATGAGTCTTCTTGGGAATGATGCAACAAGTTTTTCCACACATGGATTTGGGGATCCTCTGCCATTCTTCCTTGCAGATCCTCTCCAGTTCCTTCAGGTTGGATGGTGAATGTTGGTGGACGGCCATTTTCAGGTCTCTCCAGAGATGCTCGATTGGGTTTAGATCAGGGCTCTGGCTGGGCCAGTCAAGAATGGTCACAGAGTTGTTCTGAAGCCACTCCTTTGTTATTTTAGCTGTGTGCTTAGGGTCATTTGCTTGTTGGAAGGTGAACCTTCGGCCAAGTCCGAGGTCGAGAGCACTCTGGAAGAGGTTTTCATCCAGGATATCTCTGTTCTTGGCCGCATTCATGTTTCCTTCAATGACAACCGCTCGTCCTGTCCCTGCAGCTGAAAAACTCCCCCATAGCATGATGCTGCCACCACGTTTCACTGTTGGGATTGTATTGAGTAGGTGATGATCAGTGCCTGGTTTTCTCCACACATACCGCTTAGAATTATCACCAAAAAGGTCTATCTTCGTCTCATCAGACCAGAGAATCTTATTTCTCATAGTCTTGGAGTCCTTCTTGTGTTTTTTAGCAAACTTTATGTGGACTTTCATATGTCTTGCACTGAGGAGAGGATTCCATTGGGCCACTCTGCCATAAAGGCCCGACTGGTGGAGGGCTGCAGTGATAGTTGACTTTGTGGAACTTTCTTCCATCCACTTTCTGGACGGCCAGGTATAGGAAGACTTCTGGTGGTCCCAAACTTCCATTTAAGGATTATGGAGGCCCGCCGTGCTCTTAGGCCAGGTTCACACTGCGTTTTAGTGGTCTGTTAGACGTACTACGTTACACCGCGGTGTAACGCAGTCCATTAATGCCGCCATTAAGCCCGATGGAGGACGCATCACTAGCGCACGCCCATAACGGGCGTGCACTAGCGATGTGCCGTCATTGAGTGACGGACCCTGGGACGCGGGCTGCAGCGTTTCTGGGTCTGTCACTGCTAGCGCAGATAGAGCATCTGCTAGCTCTATCTGTGCTAGCGGTATGACAAGTCGGCACTTGCGTTAACGGGCTGCTGTTAATGCATGTGTTGAACGGGCTGCTGTTAACGCAATGTGAACCTAGCCTTAGGAACATTGAGTGCTGCAGAAATTCTCTTTTAACCTTGGCAAGATTTGTGCCTTGCCACAATTCTGCCTCTGAGCTCCATGGTCAGTTCCTTTTACCTCATGATTCTCATTTGGTCTGACATGCACTGTGAGCTGTGAGGTCTTATATAGACAGGTGTGCGCCTTTCCAAATCAGTTTTTCTTTTTTAATAAATTTGCAAAAATTTCTACCTTTTTTTTTTTTTTTTTTTTTTCAGTCAAGAAGGGGTGCAGAGTGTACATTAATGAGAAAAAAATTAACTTTTTTGAATTTACCAAATGGCTGCAATGAAACAGAGTGAAAAATTTAAAAACTTAACATACCCACTGTATATTGGCAATTTTGATTAGTAATATTGATAACAAACTAACCTGTCACCATGATATTTTGCAGACCACGCTGTCTGCAAAAAAACATGAACTTGTTAACAGTCCCCTAGAATATGTGTCCATTAATGTTTATAATAGGTACATGTATAAGTGAAAACACAGAATACTTGTTTCACTATGGGTATTTTCCCACGGTCCATAAACGCTGCGGGTTGGACGCTTCGTACATCCTCAGCATCCAATCTGCAGCGGTCAGATTTTACAGCATAGTAAACTATGCGAGCACGAACACCTTCGGCTTCCCTGCTGAGACGGACATGCGGCACGTCTTTCCAGACCGCAGCATGTCTATTTATCTCCCGGAGACGCTCAGTCTCCTCAAGATAAATATCACCAGTCCAATGTATAGGATGCGGTGATTCCGCACGGTTCAATGAACACATGCGGAATCAACTGCATTCAAAAGTAAGCCGCGCTTTGAACGGAGCAGATATGTGCTGCGTCCAAAGCGCTGCCTAATATTGACTGTGGGAACATACCCTTACAGATGTCTAAATCATGCTTACATTGGTCTCCTCCCTTTACCTTTATCCAGTCCGATTTTTGCGGACACAGACAATGGATAAGATGGAGAAATTAGGTTCTCTGTCTTCTCCACACATGTGTTGCAATTCTCTTGCGAGTGCATCGGATCACAGTAAACTGACAGTTGTCAGAGTTTGAGCCGAATGTCATTAGCATAATCTGCCCGATTCTCTCCCATGAGAGAATATACACCTTGTGACCTAAGACCTGGTACACCAGTAGCTTAACATTTATAGACCTATAAGGATATATGCACACAATGTCTTTTAGACGCCAGCGTACCGATGAGTTTTTCAAGCAGAAGATGTTTTTTGCCGTGGCTTTGCTGCCAGTGCTGTTTTGTTGTTGCTTTTGTTTTTTCACTTGTATGTTTAAAATAGGAAGTGGTTTCCAAGTGGAAGGTGTCTAAGGAATGGTCAGGTACATTTTTTTAACCTCTTTGCAAGTCGTTTTTACATTGCAGTGCGCATGTTTATCCTTTTTAACATTTACTTAGTTCCTTTTCAGTTGGAGTTACTGTGCATACCCGCTGGAAATAATGAATAATGTGTGCCCATGTCATAACCCCCACCAATTCTGTTACCTGTGTCTGTTTATGAGAAGTATGCCAACTACAGAGCAGTTTGAGATGTGGCAGGTTCTTTTCTTTTTCCTTAGTGCGCTGCTTTTTAGATTATATTTGGTAATCTATTTGCTTTAAATGACGCATCACTTAGTAATCTCCGAGAGTCCCTTTACATTAATACACATTTCCTGTGTCTTATTATTGCAAATAAAGCTGTGTTATTTTGGTCCTTTCAGCCTGTAAATGAAGCATTTTCTTCAGTCACTGTAATTACTTTTTAAAGATAAACCTCAGCTTTTTAACATGCCGTCATTTGTAAATTAATGTACTTCTCAAACTCCACAGAGACAGGCAGACGATTGCTAAGGTGTCTTGGTAATGAGCGCTTATAGTTGCTATTTAGTTTCTCTTTTCTTTATTTTTCATAGCAATTTAGAAAAGTTTGGAAATGTTAATAAAGATATATTTTATATTCTATCAAACTAAGGCCCCTATTTATCAACAAATCTAGCTACAGTAAATGTATTAAGGATAATTGGCCTTATATGAAGGAGTTGAAACTTTGGTTTACCGATTCCACAGCCCTATTGATAGGAGGTCACACAGCGATATTCACCTATTATGTCACATTTCAATTGTTACTATTCATCTGGAACGATTTGTCTAAGCCATTGATGAACCAAACTGAAAAGAGTATTCACCAATTCCAAAAACTCTCATGGGTAAACACCCCAATCATTTATATGACTGTACATGTAGCTTTTTAAAAGATAAACTAGTCTATAACTTTCGGACCCCTAAGTTCTTCTCTAGCAGTGAGTAATTGATGGGGTGTCATGCTGCACATGGGGAGGCTATGGGGGTGTCATGCTGCACATGGGGAGGCTATGGGGGTGTCATGCTGCACATGGGGAGGCTTTGAGGGTGTCATGCTGCACATGGGGAGGCTATGGGGGTGTCATGCTGCACATGGGGAGGCTATGGGGGTGTCATGCTGCACATGGGGAGGCTATGGGGGTGTCATGCTGCACATGGGGAGGCTATGGGGGTGTCATGCTGCACATGGGGAGGCTATGGGGGTGTCATGCTGCACATGGGGAGGCTATGGGGGTGTCATGCTGCACATGGGGAGGCTATGGGGGTGTCATGCTGCACATGGGGAGGCTATGGGGGTGTCATGCTGCACATGGGGAGGCTATGGGGGTGTCATGCTGCACATGGGGAGGCTATGGGGGTGTCATGCTGCACATGGGGAGGCTATGGGGGTGTCATGCTGCACATGGGGATGCTATGGGGGTGTCATGCTGCACATGGGGAGGCTATGGGGGTGTCATGCTGCACATGGGGAGGCTATGGGGTGTCATGCTGCACATGGGGATACTATGGGGTGTCATGCTGCACATGGGGATACTGTGGGGGTGTCATGCTGCACATGGGGATACTATGGGGTGTCATGCTGCACATGGGGAGGCTATGGGGTGACATGCTGCCCATGGGGAGGCTGTGTAGGGCTCATACAATATATTTAGGGAGGCTGTGTGGGGCCTCATGCAGTGTATATATATATATATATATATATATATATATATATATATATATATATATATATATATATATATATATATATATATATATATATATACACTCACCGGCCACTTTATTAGGTACACCATGCTAGTAACGGGTTGGACCCCCTTTTGCCTTCAGAACTGCCTCAATTCTTCGTGGCATAGATTCAACAAGGTGCTGGAAGCATTCCTCAGAGATTTTGGTCCATATTGACATGATGGCATCACACAGTTGCCGCAGATTTGTCGGCTGCACATCCCAAAGATGCTCCATACAAGGCAGGATGGATCCATGCTTTCATGTTGTTGACGCCAAATTCTGACCCTACCATCCGAATGTCGCAGCAGAAATCGAGACTCATCAGACCAAGCAACGTTTTTCCAATCTTCTACTGTCCAATTTCGATGAGCTTGTACAAATTGTAGCCTCAGTTTCCTGTTCTTAGCTGAAAGGAGTGGTACCCGGTGTGGTCTTCTGCTGCTGTAGCCCATCTGCCTCAAAGTTCGACGCACTGTGCGTTCAGAGATGCTCTTAGGCCTACCTTGGTTGTAACGGGTGGCGATTTGAGTCACTGTTGCCTTTCTATCAGCTCGAACCAGTCTGCCCATTCTCCTCTGACCTCTGGCATCAACAAGGCATTTCCGCCCACAGAACTGCCGCTCACTGGATTTTTTTTCTTTTTCGGACCATTCTCTGTAAACCCTAGAGATGGTTGTGCGTGAAAATCCCAGTAGATGAGCAGTTTCTGAAATACTCAGACCAGCCCTTCTGGCACCAACAACCATGCCACGTTCAAAGGCACTCAAATCACCTTTCTTCCCCATACTGATGCTCGGTTTGAACTGCAGGAGTTTGTCTTGACCATGTCTACATGCCTAAATGCACTGAGTTGCCGCCATGTGATTGGCTGATTAGAAATTAAGTGTTAACAAGAATTTGGACAGGTGTACCCAATAAAGTGGCCAGTGAGTGTATATATATAGAGGCTGTATGGGGCTCATGCAGTATATATATGGAGGCTGTGTGGGGCTCATGCAGTGTATATATAGGGAGGCTGTGTGGGGCTCATGCAGTATATGGGAAGGCTGCGTGGGAGCTCTTACAGTTTATAAGGGGCTGTGGAGGGCTCATACTAAATAAAGGGGGATGTCAGCATACTTAATTCTGCTCAATATTAAGTGATACAATTCATATTAATATAATTATCAGTAATAACCCTCACATGACCCTCTGGAAAATTAATTGCCCACCCCTGACCTATAGTATTACCAGCTGGAAATGATTTTACAACTTTTTTTTGGAGTAAGGTCACACTGAGAGGCTGACATATGGTTGAACGTTACACTAGCATGAAATTTTAACTTAAAGAACGTCTGCCAGTGCAAATCTGATCTGATTAAACCAAGCACCCAGGCACAACACTAGGAGATATAGCTCTAATAAAAATCATACCTTAAGTGTCCACATCTGTTGCTACATTTGCTAGAAGTTGTTCTTTATTCAAATATGCTAATGAGGTGGTTTGTGCACCCTGGGTGAGCCTGAGCATTTCATAGCATTTTACCAATTACCTTAATTGTTCAGCATCCATATCTGCCTCCTCTTCTTTGATTGGCAGCTCTTTTTTTGCAGAAGGTGATAGGTGAAATGAAATAGCTGGGGAGGTGCACTGAATTCCTCTGCCAAATGCAAAGGACCACCAAGGCCCACATTAGCTTATTTGTGCCAAAAAAAAGTCAATGATTTTGGAACTAAAGGTCTGATTTTCATTATGGCTGTGATTGCTGTGAACAGCTATACTGCTGGGAAACTCCCTTTAAAATCATCACATTCTTCCAAACTGCTGTAAACAGCAGTTTGATTTGGTCCCCCGTTTTTATATGAAAAAATGCTGCAAAATTGTGCCACCATTTGCTATTAAATTGCAAAACATTTCAATTTGCAGCATAACCACATGTGGCATCCAAAGTTTTCTTTAATACATATTTATAAATACAGTTGGAATAAAGAGCAACGCGTTTTGAGCAATTCTTAGCAATGACTAAGAGCAGTATTGCTGGAAAAACACATTGGAAAGCAATATTTTAAATATATCTAATATATAAAGCTGAATGTGTGTGTGTGTGTGTGTGTATGTATGTGTGTGTATGTCCGGAATTGGCATCTGAACCGTCGCAGCTACAGCCACAAAATTTTGCACAGTCACACGTCTGGACCCCGAGAGCGTCATAGGCTATGTTGTGAGGCGAAATGTTAACCCCACGCGTTCCAGTTCACCAAACAATTTTGCCTCTATCTACATAATGGGGAAAAAGTGAAAGGAAAAGTGTTGGAGGCAAATTGACAGCTGCCAGATGTGAACAAGGGGGACTTAAGAATGAGGGCGATGGCGCCAAAGAGTATATACTGTACAGTTGCTAAGGTGGGGCCCCGACATGGGATACTCACCACACACGGGGATATGAACACACACACAAAATGCGCCACACACTGCCATGTGCTTGAACACATATACCACCCTCAGCGCACATTTCACCACACATACACCAACCTCGCCACATAAAAGTCGAAACACAAAAGTCGCAGCTCAAAACTCGCCATGCGCAAACCTTGCTGCACACAACTTGCTACACTAACCTGTCACATGCAACTCGACACAAAAAGTCGCTACATGCATGTCGCCACACACAACTCAACACACACAGCTTGACACATGAAACTCGCCGTAAAACACACACAAGTCTGGTATTATCCTTCAAAAATAAAAATCTGATTAATAAGCAGACAAACTACAAGAGCAAAAAATGTACCATATTGGAAATATGGCAGCTGTCACTCACATGACCTGTCTATTATGTGTATGTGTGAGCTAATATATACTGCCAAGGGGAGGGCTTCCTGTTGGCTGGGGATTTATCAGGCTGCCAATTTAACTTACAAATACTGAGGTAAAAATACTGACCAAATAACGTGTGAACGAGGTCTAATACAGGAGGAGATGACACACAGATATATACTATATACAGAAGGAGATGACACACAGGTATATACTATATACAGGGGAGATGACACACACATATATACTATATACAGGGGAGATGACACACAGGTATATACAATATACAGGAGGAGATGACATACAGGTATATACTATATACAGGAGGAGATGACATACAGGTACATACTATATACAGGGGAGATGACACACAGGTATATACTATATACAGGGGAGATGACACACAGATATATAATATATACAGGGGAGATGATACACATGTATATACTATATACAGGAGGAGATGACACAGGTATATACTATATACAGGAGGAGATGACATACAGGTACATACTATATACAGGAGGAGATGACATACAGGTACATACTATATACAGGGGAGATGACACACAGATATATACTATATACAGGAGGAGATGACACAGGTATATACTATATACAGGAGGAGATGACACAGGTATATACTATATACAGGAGATTACACACAGGTATATACTATATACAGGGGAGATGACACACGTATATACTATATACAGGGGAGATGACACACAGATATATACTATATACAGGAGGAGATGACAGGTATATACTATATACAGGAGCAGATGACACACAGGTATATACTATATACAGGAGGAGATGACACACAGGTATATACTATATACAGGAGGAGATGACACACAGGTATATACTATATACAGGAGGAGATGACACACAGGTATATACTATATAAAAGAGGAAATGACACATAGGTATATAGAGGAGGAGATGACATTCAGCAGGTATATACCTATATACAGGGGAGATGACATACAGGTATATACTATATATAGGAGGAGATGACATACAGGTATATAGTATATACAGAAGAGATGACATACAGGTATATGCTATATACAGGAGGAGATGACACATAGGTATATACAATATACAGGAGGAGGTGACATACAGCAGGTATATACTATTTACAGGGGAGATGACATACAGGTATATACTATATACAGGAGATGACATACAGATGTATACTATATATAAGGGAGATGACAAACCTGTATATACTGAGGGGAAAATGAGAGGTGTGAGGTGAAAATGAGGGGTGTGAGGTGAAAATGAAAAGGTGTGAGTGCAAAATGAGAGGAGTGAGGGAAAATAGTGGAGTGATCGGAAAATGACAGATGTGAGATCGAAATGACAAGTGTTAGGGGGGAATGAGAGGAGTGAGGGGGGGGATGAGAGGAGTGAGGGGGGAAAATTAGAGATGTGAGGGGGGAAATGAGAGGCGTGATGGGAAAATAAGAGAAGTGAGGTGCTATAACCACAGATATTTACTATGCCCAGGCAACGCCGGGCTCTTCAGCTAGTATTAAATAAAGTTTTTTAATTTTTAACCCTGGTGGTGAATGTTAAGCCTCTTAATTCACTTCTCCCTTGAATGGTCATCAATCTGTGCACCCTCCTAGCACCTTCTCAGCTGTTGGCACAAGAGGGCAATTTGTTACTGGTGAGCTGACTGCTTCACACTTTTTTATGTTTATAATAACACGGTGCAGCTGCTTCATGTCCGCTCTATGAGGCTTTACCCAGAAGAAAAAATTTGGTTACCCATGTCAGGGAGAGCACTGGAGAGATCACTCAGATCCCACCACTGCCACCAATTTGTCGGGTGACACAACTCCGCTGCTTCCAATCATCAGGGCAATTATGCAGTTGACCGACGAGTGAGGCTGTAGCTGTTTTTCCTACTAGGCCAGTTTTTGGGAAACTCATAGTGAGCTTATGGTATATACACCACTATTTTGAACGCATGGAACATTTATATATTTATATATATTTATACCCCAATACGATCACTGCCAACTCCACAATAACAAAAGGAACTACTAGCTGCCACCACCACCAATTGTATATACAGGCCAATTGGCCACCCGTTACAGGTAGCATATGGCTTCAGGGGTGCGGTTTACAGCTCAAGAAGAACAGAGCTATTAAATGTTATATACTTAATTAGGAAAGTGTACAAAGAGGACAAACCGAACATAATGGTCATAAAAAGTGGTAGGACAAAAATTTAAGGTATAAAAAAAACAATGTTTATTGAGACAATAATAAAAAAGATAGGCAATGAATGGCACTTTCAGTACAAAATAGTACCTGCTACCACAAAACAAGACCAATTGTGAGAACTAATAAACACATGGGAAAATGTAATAAGTGAGTGGTACAAAAAACAGGATGTATGATTGGATATAAATGTGAAGGATATGCTAGTCATGGCACTCACAATAGCCAATAAAAGACTTGCTGCATAATGAATCATGAAATCCACATGATGTTATATATAATGATTTGATCAAAGGACAGGTGCATAAAAATCAGTCAGTTCTGATCTGAATTAGGGCACAAGTGCTAAAGAAAACCGGTGAGGCAGTAAATATTAGTAAGTGAATCACAGTACTGAAGTAAAAGTAATACCACTGTGGGTATAGGAAATGGTGAATACTAAATAATAATGTATAACACATTAAATATAAAGAACAAGCAATAAAACAGTAGTGACTGTGCCCCGGTATATGCTAAATGACTATGCAGACGTGGCAATATTAATGACTCATGGTGAAATCGGAGATAATACCTGTGCAGGCAGGTGGTGGAAGCAGGAACACGCCCTTATGCTCGTTTCGGAATAAATCCTTCGTCAGGGGGATGAAGGGGACAGTAAATCTTGACAAAGTATTTATTCTGAAACTCGCGTCAGAAGTACTAAACCTGTATGACGGAAATGGCTCAGACCTTAGCAGAGGGAGGTACTCTTAGGAAAATGCATGCTGTACCTTCCAGGACTGACAAAATATATAAACTACATCTCTGCTTTTTATTAGATCAAAGTTATGCCCCTCGTACGTTCCCTTGGTGAGCTCATATGGGAGGCTGTTCGTGGGAAGTGCTAGGTCTTTAAGCCCTTACCGACATCAAGCGTAATAGTACACCAATGTCAATATCTGTCCCTCTGATGTGGGCTCCGGCAGTGAGCTCACATCTTTTCCGGAACATGTCAGCTGTTTTGAACAGCTGACATGTGCCTGCAATAGCCGTGTGAGGAATCGCGATCCACCCGCCGCTATAATCTAGTTAAATGCCGTTGTCAAACTCTGATAGCGGCCTTTAAATCGCGCTTCAGCCATGATGCCGGAAATACGCGCATCGGTGTCCCCGTCACGTGATCAGGGGTCATCGGTTCGTCAGCATGACAACCAAAGGTCTCCTTGAGACCTCTATGGTTGTCAGTGCTGGATTGCTATGACCGTCACCCAGTGGTCGGCACTCATAGCAAGTCAGTAATTCAGCTACATAGAGGCGATCTGACCATCGCCTCTATGTAGCTGAGCTGATCGGGCTATGGCAGTTTCTAGTCTCCTGTGGAGACTATTGAAGCATGCCAAAAGTTAAAGAAAAATGTTTTTTTTTTAAATATATAAAAGTTAAAATCACACCCCCCTTTTGCCCCATTCAAAATAAAAGAATAATAAAAAAGTCAAACATACACATATTTGGTATCGTCGCGTTCAGAATCACCCGACCTATCAATAAAAAAAGGATTAACCTGATCGCGAAGCGGCGTAGCTATAAAAAAAGTTAAAACTCCAGAATTACGTTTTTTTTTTGGTCGTGGTGATATTGCATTAAAATGCAATAACGGGCGATCAGAAGAATAGATCTGCACCAAAATGGTATAATTAAAAACGTCAGCTCGGCACGCAAAATATAAGCCCTCACTCTACCCGAGATCACGAAAATTGGAGACGCTATGGGTATCGGAAAATGGCACAATTTTTTTTTTTTTCTTTTTAGCTAAGTTTGGAATTTTTTTTCATCACTTAAATACAAAAGAACCTAGACATGTTTGGTGTCTATGAACTTGTAATGACCGTTAGAATGATAATGGCAGGCCAGTTTTAGCATTTATTGAACCTAGCAAAAAAGCCAAACCAAAAACAAGTGTGGGATTGCACTTTTTTTGCAATTTACTTCCCTTTTTTGTAGTTCATGACATGGTAAAACCAATGATGTAGTTCAACTCGTCCTGCAAAAAATAAGCCCTCAAATGGCCATATTGATGGAAAAGTAAAAAAGTTAGAGGGGAGTGAAAAACAAAAACGCAAAACCGAAAAAAGCTTCGGGGGTGAAGGGGTTATTATTATTTATTTATTTATATAGCACCATTAATTCCATGGTGCTGTACATGAGAAAGGGGTTATGTACAGCGTTAAGAAGTTTTTGACATCCCCCAACTTTCAGGATATCTTCGGCCCCCCTAAGGTCCCAGTCGGGAGGTATTGTTGTTATGTTTCTTATCACGATTTTATCTCTCTATACTGATGAAACATAGCATGGATAGCATCAGCCATCTGATGATATGAAGTTGGATGTGCTCGGCCGGCCTTACTGAGTTGTGAGTGAATTTATGTTCATCCCTTCGCTATGATGCCTGAAATATCTCACTTAAATATCAGATCAATGCAAATCCCATTATTCACGACTGACCACTGGCTCTAGAGTGTCTGAGACAAGTCCTTTGAGCAGAGAAAGCTCTTTCCTCAGAAGTGTACTTCTCTGTCTCTGAGTATACGAATCCTAGTCTTGTTGGCTGCCTCTAAACAGATCCCCTCTCATAAGTACCTGATCATGACAGCAGGTCCTATTTCAATAGAGGTTGAAGTGTCAGCTCTTTCTCACTTCCTCAGTTATAATTAATCCCATATGTTTAATGTGAGAGTGATATGTCTCCTGGAGATCAATGTACATGTAATGTAGAGTCAATGTAAGGCGGTCATTTAGGAGCGCTGAGGAGGCAGCCCCAGGGATAAGGGAAGTGCCAGGAACCGCCGCAGCTCCAGCTGGAGTTTTCAAACTCCCACCTGATGAAGACGGCATGTCCATTGAAACGCATTGTGGCTAAACTGTATCCAGTGTCAGTGTCTCCTTTCAGCGCTCCTGTGACCGATTTCTACCTTTAACCCTATGTCTCCTGGAGACCTCTCTATAGTTTTTACAATTTTTCTCTACGATACTTCTCATGTGTATGAAGGGCTCCTGCACATGATTGTATTAAAGGGGTTGGACATTACTTGGATAACCCTTTTTTAAATGCCTGAGGCCTCCAGATTAAATAAGAAAAGCATATATTCCAGCACCATTTCAGTGATGTTGGCATTGGGTCTAATGGTGCTTGCAAGACATTGTTATGTAGCATTAACTACTCAGTCAGAATGGACATGTGCTCAGATGCAATATTCATGAGCAGCATCCGATCAGTGACCGCTGTTTAGCTGCAGTGATCCCGTGATATAACAATGTCCTGTGAGCTTCGGAAAACCAAGCGCCGGCATTGCTAGAATTGTGTTGGTGTGGGAAGAGAGTATACGCTGTTCTTATTTTACTCCGGAGACTCGGCATTTAATAATAGATTGTCTAAGTAGTAGACAACCCATCTAAAACAGTGTAATACAGCAGCCATATAAGTATTTTATTCATTACTTTATGAAGTAGAGGCATAAATGGTTTTTTTCACTTTGGTTTCCATATAACACCAAGAGAGAAAATGATGTGCCACAGAGAGCCCTGCTAGTATAGAGCTATATACTGTATCTTAGCTCCAAATCTCACAGTGCAGCTGTTTGGTAAGTTTTAACATTTTTACAAGAATTGAGACTAAGTTGTAGATAGTTTAAATTCTCCATGCAAACTATATGAAGAAGCATGCCCTGCTTTGCATCTGAGAATTGTTGTACTCATTAAGACTTCTGGACCACCAGGGAGCAAAGGGCTGATATTTAATGACAATGTTTTGCACCGATCATTCTGGGTAGAACTGCAGGGAGATATACGGTACTTATAATATGAGTGGTATAACCTCTTCTAGTACGGTATATGCGTTTTTATCTTCTGTTGTAACTTTTCTTTTTCTAAATTAAAAAACCCTCAATCAAGAGATGCATTTCTCTTCAATGTCATACCCAGGTATTGAGGAATCCTATTTGACCACATGGATACCATAGATTTAGATGAGTTTGATGAAGAACATTAAATTCTTCATAAAGTTTCTAAGAATATAGAAATAAGTTAAAATTATCAGAATTTTTAACATCACTCTTCAGCCTGCGTAGATTCTCTAGTGGTCCTCCTGGTGTTTGTATACAAGTAGCCAGCAGTTAACTTCTACAACTGATAAGTGGCCACTGGGATCATGTGTCCTACTTACTGACATCATAGCTTAGCCCTGGGCATTGATGCCAGTAAAGGTTTTCATATGACCGCTGCATGCACTAAATGGCTGTAGTAAGGCTAAAGTAGGAAAAAAAGAGTCACATATTTATACACAACAGGATATGTAACTATTCAGATTTTGGGTTATTCTATGCCTGATGAAGAGGCCTGAGTAGTCTCGAAAGCTTGCAATTTGTTACCGTCTTTTCAGTTGGCCATTAAGACATCAACCACTGAGGACTCTCAAATTTTAGTATTTTTCTATCTACTGGCTAACACAGAACAAAGATCTACCGTATATTTGTCCATGATCAGGTAGTGACATAGGACCCTAGCGTCACAGACCACCTATCCGCTAGAAGGCCTGGACTTCATGGTGTCGCTGGTTCCACAACACAATTGTATAAAATAAATTAGTGTGTTCAGTTAATTTGTGTTTGGAACCCCTTCAAGCCACTTATTATTTGGCTGGGCAATCAAATAGAAAGATCTGTCTGCACGAGTAAACACAAATGTGTAGAACAACAAGGAGTCGTGCTGACAGGATGAGCCGAATGGTTCTAGTTTGTAATTAATGTGAAACAGAAGCTATAACCTCATATTTCAGCTACATTTTCGGCAAACACACATGCAGCAGCCATCTTACATTACAGCAGTACACTACTCGTCCATGCTCGGGGTTAGTTTGCATGGCTCCCATTTGCTGTAGCTTTGTTCAGATGTTCTGTCAGACACATGGCTTTGTTGAATCCCAATACCACAAACTAATTACGATTCTTTTTAGAAACATCTGTTTATAACGTCTTTCACTTCAGTGTATCTGACATCAATGTGTTCCAGCTTAGCAGCAGTGGAATTATGATGACTGGGCCAAACTCGGAAGTTGGAATCCTGAAGTCTGAATTGCATAAAAAGACCAGAGAGATGCAGGACCTGGAAGCCCAAATCCAACAGCAGAAAGAAAGTCTACACAGGGCGAGCGACAAACTGAAGGACACAAAAAGAGCTGCAGCAGACAAGGTAATTGGTGCAAACACACAGTGTTTTTGCTCTGTTGAAAGGTGAAATGGAGCTCCTACATGATGACCCTGTCCTTCTAGCCAGAACATACTCTACAGCTTGCATTTGAAGTTAAAGGGAACCTGTCACCCCCAAAATGGCTGGTGAGGTAAGCTCACCGGCATCAGGGGCTTATCTACAGCATTCTGTAATGCTGTAGATAAGCCGCCGATGTTACCTAAAAGAGGAGAAAAAGACGTTAGATTATACTCACCCAGGGGCGGTCCCGCTGCGGTCCGGTCGGATGGGTGTATTCGGTCCGCTCCGGCGCCTCCCATCTTCGTTCCATGACGTCCTCTTCGGGTCTTTACGCCGCGGCTCCGGCGCAGGCGTACTTTGTCTGCCCTTTTGAGGGCAGAGCAAAATACTGCAGTGCGCAGGCGCCGGGCCTCTCTGACCTTTCCTGCGCACTGCAGTACTTTGCTCTGCCCTCAACAGGGCAGGCAAAGTACGCCTGCGCCGGAGCCGCGGCATAAAGACCCGAAGAGGACGTCATGGAATGAAGATGGGAGGCGCCGGAGCGGACCGGAGACACCCATCCGACCGGACCGCAGCGGGACCACCCCTGGGTGAGTATAATCTAACGTATTTTTCTCCTCTTTCAGGTAAGGGTACCGTTACACAAAACGATTTACCAACGATCACGACCAGCGATACGACCTGGCCGTGATCGTTGGTAAGTCGTTGTGTGGTCGCTGGGGAGCTGTCACACAGACAGCTCTCCAGCGACCAACGATGCCGAAGTCCCCGGGTAACCAGGGTAAACATCGGGTTACTAAGCGCAGGTGTCCGTCAGGTCCCTAGCCGTCTGCTTCCCGCATGACTGAGTGCCGGCCGTAAAGTGAAAGCAGAGCACAGCGGTGACGTCACCGCTGTGCTGTACTTTTACTTTCCGGCCGGCAGTCAGTCAGTGCGGGAAGCAGACGGCTAGGGACCTGACGGACACCGGAATGTGAGTATGTACAGTTTTTTTTTTTTTACATTTACGATGGTAACCAGGGTAAACATCGGGTTACTAAGCGCGGCCCTGCGCTTAGTAACCCGATGTTTACCCTGGTTACAAGCGAACGCATCGCTGGATCGGTGTCACACACACCGATCCAGCGATGACAGCGGGAGATCCAGCGACGAAATAAAGTTCCAAACGATCTGCTACGACGTACGAATCTCAGCAGGGTCCCTGATCGCTGCTGCGTGTCAGACACAGCGATATCGTATGGATATCGCTGGAACATCACGGATCGTACCGCCGTAGCGACAATAGTGCCACTGTGAGACGGTACCCTAACATCGGCGGCTTATCTACAGCATTACAGAATGCTGTAGATAAGCCCCTGATGCCGGTGAGCTTACCTCACCAGCCATTTTGGGGGTGACAGGTTCCCTTTAAAAAAGGCTTGCATTTTAAAATATTACAGCTTGTCCCCATCTAGACAGCTTTGGCACTTTTGCTGTCCAAAGTTTAAAGGGTACCTATCATTTACAGAAGATATTTATATATTATATGGACTGCAAAGTAATGCTGATTGGTGAAGGTCTGGGCGCCGAGACCATCACCAATTGTTCAATACACCACTTTGAAGTTCACAGCTCCTGCAGGAGTAGTGGACAGGCTCAATATGAAATATAATCTTATTTCTGCTGCCTTGATCTGGCATCCAAGCGTAAACGTAGGCACTACTAGAGATGTGGTGCTCAAGTAGGGACTCAGGCCGTCACAATTGTAGCGAAAAACTTGGCACACACCAATGCGTAAATGCAGTGAAAAATGGGTGGTTTTAATGAGGTAGAGTACATACAGTATTAGACGTTTCGGTCTATACACTAGACCTTCATCAGTGTACCTCTCTCAATTTTATAAAAAGGGGGTACCCCAGGTCATGTAGAAGACAGGGAGTCCCTGTTGTGGACAAGAAGCTCCTGTATTGTGGAAAGGGAGCATAGAGCTGTATGCGATATGGGAGGAGGCCAGTGAGAGCAGACCTTGGACGCAGTGTCCGGACAAGCAGTAGATACTGCGTCCAAGGTCCGCTCTCACTGGCCTCCCATATTGCGTACAGCTCTATGCTCCCTTTCCACAATACAGGAGCTTCTTGTCTACAACAGGGGCTCCCTGTCTTCTACATGACCTGGGGTACCCCCTTTTTTTAAAATTGAGAGAGGTACATTGATGAAGGTCTATTGTATAGACCGGAACGTCTACTACTGTATGTACTCTACCTCATTAAACCCCCCCTTTTTCACTGCATTTACGCATTGGTGTGTGCCAAGTTTTTCGCTACAATTGATCTGGCATCCAGTCCTGTCTTCTATGCCAGACCAGGGCAGTATTCCTTCTGTGCCATGCATCCTCGGCTTTGGGTTTCTTGGTGCCTCTTGAGCTTACTGGGCCCCACAACGTCATGATGTGCATCCCTCTAGTAAGCTTATGAGGCACCCTGGATGCCAGGATTGCTATTGAGCCCTTAAATCCCTATGTGCACCTGATCTTGCAGGAGCTGTGCACTTCAGAGCCTTGTGTTGAGTGTTCTGTGAGGGTCTCAGGAGCTGGACACCCACAGATTAGCAGCATTTTGCAAACCATATGAAAAGATTTTGCAAATGATAGATACCCTTAATATTATTTATTGTACATGAACTTTCCAAAAATTTTTCACAATACCCCTACAAAGTAAAATATATTTTATTGGGAATCTATGTGATATACCAACACGTAGCAACAAGTATTTGTGAGGTGTAAAGTAAATGATTCATTTTTCTAAATATTTTAAATATATAAATCTGAAAATTTTTGCATGCATTTACATTCAGCCCACTGTACCCCTAAATAAAATACTAAGTGACCATTTGCCTCCAGAAGTCAAATAATTAGTAAATTGAGTCCATCTGTGTGTAATTCATTCTCAGTATAACTACAGCTATTCTGTGAAGGCCTCAGAGTTCTATTTGAAAACATTAGAGATCAAGCAGCATCATGAAAACCAAGGAACACATCAGACAGGTCAGGGATAAAGTTTTGGATAAGATTAAAGCAGAATTGGATTATAAACAAAATAGCCGGAGCTCTGAACATCTCATGACGCACTGTTCAATCTGTCATCCAAAAATGGAAGGAGTATGGCACAAATATAAACCTATTAAGACATGGTGAGCCACGTAAACTGACATCACAAGCAAGGAGAGAACTAATTAGAGAAGAAGTCAAGAGACCTATAGTCACTTTAGAGGAGCTGCAGAGATCTACAATTTAGGTGGGAGAAACAATCCACAGAACAACTAAAAGGGCGCAGTCAGACGGCCTTATGAATTGGACCACAATGCTCGAACTGGCCGCAGCTCTTCCAACCTGAGTGTGACAGTTTCAATATATTTTCCAGGTCACCACCTGACAGCACCATGGAGGACGTCCTTCTCATCCGCAGTGGGACAGGAAACCACGAGAGTTCAAAAGGACCCTCCCCCTTCCACCCTTCAGTGTTTTTTCCTGTCCCACTGTGGATGGGAACGACGAGAGATTCGCCTGTCCCTACAGAGAGTGTGGATCGGGGGGGCTCGGCCTCTTCCTTCCCGCTGTGTATACTCTGTCAGCTGACACCCAAGTGATCGGGTCCCTCAGCTTGTACCAGTGCAGCGCTGCTCCTGGTAAAAGAGGTCGCTTCCCCCTGGCGGGGGCTCTCGACCTCGGAGGATGTCCCACAGATGTACCTGCTTGTCGCTCCTGCAAGGCATATCCTTAGCATGCGATTCCAAAGCCGGGTGGTTCGCTGACTCCTCGGGACGCTGGCCGGGCTCCGAAAAACATGGCGGCCAGTAACTTCCGGTTCACCGCGCCGTGCATCACTTCCGGGTCACGGCCGGGAACAATGGCGGCATCCTCTTTGCTCCTGGTGAGGAGTGGGGGCTAAAAGTATATAAGGTAGGTAGCGCAGCAGCGGCGGCGGCTTTTGCTATGGAGGATCCAAATCCTATGGCTGCGGCGAGCGCAGAGGGGCCGGGGTCCCAGGCACATGTGAGTTCACCTCGTGGTGAGACTTATTCGGCCCCTGTAGAATATCCATTTAGCGATATTCTTATTTATTTTAGGGACATTCTTCATCTGGAGAGAAGAGAAAGAATAGGAAATGTCCTTTATGTGCCTCGAAGCTTGGCGTCTCCTGGCAGAAACCTCTGTGAGCCCTGCACTGCCCGTATTGTGGGGGAGGAGCAGGCCTCCCTAATAACAAGCATGAGAACTATGGTTAGGGAAGAAGTGCAGGCTTCAATATCTAACCTTTCCACTCCCCTGTCGACCCAGTCTGATTACCAGGATCTTCCCAGGTCCAGGAAGAGACAGAGAGAGTCTGACCTGTCATCTGAAGACAGTCCCTTAGACTCTGAGATGGAGGAAGAGGAAGTGTGCAGAGACCCTCCTCATGGGGGAAAGAAATACTTGTTCTCTTCTAACGATATAGAAGAGCTACTGGGAGCTGTGAGACAAACTATGCAGGTCGAGGAGCCTTCAACCTCTAAATCTGTCCAGGACGAGATGTTCGGGGGCTTACGTTCACAAACGTCAAAGGTCTTCCCGGTTAATGCCCACATTCGGTGAGTCCGAGCTGGCTAGTCTCTAACCTTGTCTCAGTTAGCAGCCATTAACCTCTTCATCACCTCTTCCCGCAGTTCAATGATTTTAGAAGAGTGGGAAGAGGCAGAGAAGAGGATCTCCATTCCAAAAGACTTTAGGCTACGTCTTCCTTTTGACCATGAGGAGGTCAAAGATTGGGAAGATATACCGAAAATTGACACAGGAAGGCAGATGGTCTCCTTAAAAGAGCGTGGGAGAGCTCGGCCGCAGTGATCCGCACAAATATCACGGCAACATCTGTGGCGAGAGCAATGCATCTATGGGTCGACGACTTGAAAGACCAATTGTCAGCAAAGGCCTCGAGGGAATCTATTATTAAAGCTATCCCTTTGCTAAAACTTGCAACAGGGTTTCTCGCAGATGCCACGGCGGAATCTGTGAGATTCACAGCCAGAGGCCAATCATTATCAAATGCTGCCCGGAGGGCTATATGGCTAAAAAGTTGGTCGGGGGATGTCCATTCAAAGAACAAATTATGTTCTATTCCCTTTTCGGGGGGCAGGGTCTTTGGTCCCATATTAGATGACATACTGGAAAAAGCTTCTGATGAAAAGAAGGGGTTTCCAGAAGAGAAGAAGAAAAAATTCCAGCCCTTGTGTAGGCCCTATTACAGTCAAAGATCAGACTATAGGGGTAAGGGTAAGCAGGGGAGATGGAGCTACCAGAAAGGGGGAGAAAATAGGAACCGAAATAGAGATCCTGGTCCCTCGAACCCTAGGTCAGAGTTCCGGAGAAAATGACGCCACCAGGATAGGGGGACGGTTGCTAAACTACCTAGAGGAGTGGGAGAAAATTACCACAAGCCCATGGGTCCTTCAGGTTATATCTCAGGGGTACAGGATAGAATTCAACTCCCTTCCCCGAGAAAGATATTTTGTATCCAACGCCCGTCTCTCTTCAGTCTCTCCAATGTGGTCGGACGTACAGGATCTCCTCCGGATGGGGGCGATATCTCCTGTGCCTCCTCACCAAATAGGAACAGGTCACTACTCGGGTCTCTTTTCTATAAAAAAAACCCTCAGGAGAATCCCGGAGCATTATAAATCTCAGGCCTCTAAACAGATGGCTAAAATACAAGAGGTTCAAGATGGAGTCCATCCGCTCCACAATTCCCCTTCTAGGAAAAGACGTGGTAATGTGCACTTTAGACTTAAAGAGTGCATATTACCACGTGACAATATTTCCACATCATCAGAGATACCTGAGATTCGCAGTAGAGAAGGAAGGAGAAGTATTCCATTATCAGTTTCGTTGCCTTCCATTTGGATTGGCGTCGGCTCCAAGAGTTTTCACAAAACTCATCATAGAGATCGTGTCTTACCTCAGGAAACGAGATATCACGATAATACCATATCTCGACGATTTCCTGTTGGTAGCAGACTCTGTAGGGCAACTCAAGGTCGATTCTCAGTTGGTGATCTCCACACTGCAGAAGTTAGGATGGGTGTTGAACTGGGAAAAGTCACACCTAACTCCAAGATCAAGAAGACAGTTCCTAGGGGTAGTGCTGGATTCGAAGATCAGAAAATCATTCCTTCCGGACAAAAGACGGTCCGATCTGATAAAAAAGGTTCGACAGTTTGCAAAAAATCGAGTGACAATAAGAGATGCAATGAAGATCTTGGGCATCATGAGAGCCTGTATCCCATGTGTCAGCTGGAGTCAATTCCACTCTCGTCAGTTGCAAAAGGCGGTTCTGTCATCATGGGACAGAAGACAGTCTTCGTTGGACAAGGTGTTTCTTCTGTCTCACCGGGTCAGACAATCCCTAGAATGGTGGACGATGTCAGAAAACCTCCGGATGGGTGTCCCTTGGATCCAGACCCCGGCAGTCACGGTAACAACGGACGCGAGTCAGCAGGGCTGGGGTGGCCAGGTTCTCGGAAGATTCTTCCAGGGACAATGGAATCTGGAAGACGGCAGCAATTCCTCAAACCACAGAGAGCTGCATGCGGTTTGGAAGGTGTTGCGTTCAGCCCGGTTCTTGCTAAAAAACAAACACCTGAAGATCTTTTCGGACAACATGATGACGGTGGCCTTTCTTCGTCATCAGGGAGGGCCAAGGCATCCGAAGCTACAACATCTGGCCGATCAAATTTTCACCTGGGCAGAAAGATCGGTACTTTCGGTTTCAGCGGTTCACTTAGAAGGCTCAAGAAATCAGATTGCGGACTTCCTGAGCAGAGAGAAACTGTCACCCACAGAGTGGGAATTAAACAGCAAGGTCTTCGATACTCTGTGTCGACGCTGGGGAACTCCCGAGAGTGGATCTTTTTGCGACCAGAAGGAATGCAAAAGTAACAGCGTTCTGTTCTCTGAACCCTCAGGAGAACCCGACAGGGGTGGATGCCCTCTCCCAGTCATGGAGCAAAGGTCTGCTATATGCCTTTCCCCCTCTAGCTTTAGTGCCGAGGATCCTCAGGAAAATATTCGAAGACAGAGCTCGAGTGATCTTGGTGGTTCCCTTCTGGCCCGGAAGAAGCTGGTTCCCTCTCCTAAGAAAACTAGCAGTAGATGATCCTTACCATCTCCCGGAGTTAAAGGACTTACTTTCTCAAGGTCCGGTTCTTCGTCAGAAGCCGGGGAATCTACAGTTAGCTGCATGGATCCTGAGCGGCAGATCCTAAGTACAAGAGGCCTATCAGAGGAAGTAATTTCCATCCTACTAGCAAGTAGAAAACCAGTGACCTCAACAATTTACCTTAAGATTTGGAAAAAATTCTGCAGCTTTTGTGGAGATGCAACAATCGATGTTGATTGCCCTAACATACCTAAAATTCTGGATTTTTTACAGCAGGGATTTAGGAAAGGGCTTAAACCAAGTACTTTAAGAGTCCAGATATCAGCCCTCAGTGTATTCTATGATACTTCCCTGGCCGCTCATCCTTGGATCGCTCGGTTTTCCAAGGCGGTTACAAGGCTAAGACCCCCAATCAGAAACACTGTCCCTCCTTGGGACCTTAACTTAGTCCTTAATGAGTTATGTAGGGAGCCCTTTGATATTAAGAAAGATATTAATATTGCTAATCTTTCCCTTAAAGCAGTTTTTTTGGTAGCCGTTACATCGGCCAAAAGATTAGGGGAGCTCCAAGCCCTGTCCATCCAGAATCCTTATCTTCAGGTATTCGACGATAGGCTGGTTTTAATACTTGACCCAGGGTTCCTTCCCAAGGTTGCCTCAGTTTCCAATATAAACCAGGAGGTGGTACTTCCATCTTTTTGCCAGTTTCCTAGGAACCAGAAAGAGTCCTTTTTCCATAACCAAGACGTCAGGGAAACAGTACTTAAATATCTAGATATGACTAGGGCCTGGAGGCAGGATAATAATCTTTTCGTCCTTTACGGGGGTCCTAATAAAGGGAAGAAAGCCTCAAAATCCACCATAGCCAGATGGATTCGATCCGCTATTAGCGTAGCCTATCAGGCGCAGGGAAAGAACGCCCCAGAGGTCCTGAAAGCTCACTCGTCTAGGGCTATGTCCGCTTCCTGTGCAGAAAAAGGGGGGGCTTCAATCGAACAAATTTGCAGAGCAGCATCTTGGTCTAATATTAGCACCTTTTCAAAACACTACAGATTAGACGTAGTTTCTTCTCAATTAGCGTTTGGCAGGAAAGTGCTTCAAGCGGTAGTCCCACCCTAGAACAAGGAAGTTTCCTTTGGTACTTCTCCATGGTGCTGTCAGGTGGTGACCTGGAAAACGGTAATTAGTCTTACCGATAATTGTATTTCCAGGAATCCATCCTGACAGCATGGATAGTTCCCTCCCTAGTATCTGTTTTACTTATGTGAAGTAACATTTGTACTAATCTTGTTATGCTCAAAATAAAATTGTTCTGTTTGCATCCATCCAGACGTGTTACTTTGAAAAATCACTGAAGGGTGGAAGGGGGAGGGTCCTTTTGAACTCTCGTGGTTTCCTGTCCCACTGCGGATGAGAAGGACGTCCTCCATGGTGCTGTCAGGATGGATTCCTGGAAATACAATTATCGGTAAGACTAATTACCGTTTTTAGGCAGCTGTCACACTCGGCCAGTCTGAGCACTTAAGTCCTATCTCAATCCGATTTATGTGACTGTTTGATTGTGCCATTATTTGTATACTCCACAAATCTGGCCTTTATGGAAGAGTGGCAAGAAAAAAGCCATTTTTGAAAGCGTGCCATAAGAAGTCCACTTTGCAGTTTGCAAAAAGTTATGAAGGGGACATAGCATGTGGAAGTAGGTGCTCCGGTCAGTTCAGACCAAAGTAGGACTTTTTGGACTAATTGCAAAACGCTATGTGTGTGTCGTTAAACTAACTTTGCACATCACGTTGAAAACACAATCCCCATCGTCAAACATGTTGGCACCATCATGCTGTGGGGATGCTTTTCTTCAGCAGGGACAGAGAAGCTGGTCAGAGTTAATAGGAAGATGGAAGGAGTCAAATACAGGGCAATTCTGGAGGAAATCTTGTTAGAGGCTGCAAAAGACTTGAGACTGGGACATAGGTTCACCTTCCAGCATGACAATAACCCTAAACATAGTGTCAGAGCTACAAAGAAAAGGTTTAGATCAAATCATATTCATATGTGTGAATGACCCAGTCACCGTTCAGAATCTGTGGCAAGACTTAAAAATTGCTGTTCACAGACGCCTCGATCCAATCTCACCCAGCTAGAGCTAGTGTGCAAGGGCAAATGGGCAAAAATTCCAGCCTCTAGAAGTGAAAATCTGTTAGAGACCTACCTCAAAAGACTTGCAGCCGTAAATGCAGCGAAAGGTGGTCCTACAAAGTATTGACTCGGGGGCTAAATACAAATGCATTTCACAATTTTCAAAATTATGTTTTTTAAATATTTAGGAAACGATGTAACATTTCCTTTACATTTCACAAATACTTGCTGCATTGTGTTGATATATCACATAAAATCTCAATAAAATACATTAAAGCCTGTGGGTGTAACGTGAAAAAAATGTGAAAAAGTTCACGGGGAATTAGTATTCTTTGTAAATAAACAGGATCATTTCCTAAAGAAATTTAACACTCTTTGGGTGTATTTCCTCTGTAATATGACTTTGGTCAAACCCTTTTCATGATGTTCCCGTTGTAGGACCAATAATGTGTAATGGTAAAAGATAATGGTAATGTGAACATATTTGAGGAAAATTCCTCCTGTGGATATAATTGTTCCCACTGCCAGTGATTCTTGAAAAATTAAAATGGTTTTCCCACAAATGAAATTAATCACCTATTCACCGGATAGATGATAACTGATTGCATTGGGTAAACCACTTTTTGCACTGTACAACCGCCATTAGAAGGAACCTGGCTGGAACGTTGGAGCCTACAAGGTGCCGCTCCAATCACAATATATAGGGCAGCAACAGCCATGTACAGAGATCTTGTGGATAGGTGATAAATGTCCAATTTATTTATTTTTTTAATTTGTCAGTTTTGATTAGAAATCAAACATGTGAAATCCCCAAAATAGTGTGTGCAAAACTGTTTAAAAACTAACCTAAAAATATAGCATCTGTGAAGTCCTAAGTTCTTTTAGGCAATTCGACTGTCTTAATTTGCCTATTTTCTTCCAAACATACCTATTATGGGAACACCTATTATACTGGATTGTATTGTTGGGAGGATCGATTCATGGCCAGGTAAGTAGATTCTGGTCGCTGGATGGGAGGCACTCAAATCTCTTACATTCTGAGTTCCCTGGTACACTTTTCGTTAGCCAGGCTGATGTAACCTCACCAGTGTGTCACACCGCAATGATGATGTCACGCCATCCTGACTAATCAAAAGTCATGCAGAAGATCCTTGAGGGGAAGAGATTCACAAGCCTCTTGTCCAGCGGACAGAGACAACTAACCTGGCTTGTGGACCAGAGTTTTTCAAATCGATGTGCCCAACTCTTAATGGCTTGCTGTGTCAGTAGTGCAACAATCTTTTCCCTGTATAGAGAGAGTCTTTCAGCTGAAGCTAAACAGTATAAACTAAGCACATAACATTGTAGAGGATATAGCCCTTATAAAAGTCTCAACTTTAGGGCTCATGCAGACCAACTTTGATATTTTAACCCCTTCACCCCTGGAGCTTTTTTTAGTTTTGCGTTTTCGTTTTTCGCTCCCCTCCTTCCCAAAGCCATAACTTTTTTAATTTTTCTATCAATATGGCCATGTGAGGGCTCATTTTTTGCCGGACCAGTTTTACTTTTGAACGACACCATTGGTTTTACTATGTCATGTACTAGAAAACGGGAAAAAATTCCAAGTGCGGTGAAATTTCAAAAA
Source organism: Ranitomeya variabilis (assembly GCF_051348905.1). NCBI lineage: Eukaryota > Metazoa > Chordata > Amphibia > Anura > Dendrobatidae > Ranitomeya > Ranitomeya variabilis. Next base: position 486,351,986 of record NC_135237.1, read on the forward strand.
AAAAGTGCAATCCCACAATGGTTCTTTTGTTTTGGCTTTTTTTCTAGCACTAAATGCTAAAACTGACCTGCCATTATGATTCTCCAGGTCATTACGAGTTCATAGACACCAAAAATGTCTAGGTTCTTTTTTATCTAAGTGGTGAAAAAAAATCCAAACTTTGCTAAAAAAAAAAAAAAAAAATTGTGCCATTTTCCAATACCTGTAGCGTCTCCATTTTTTGTGATCTCGGGTTGGGTGAGGGCTTATTTTTTGTGCGCCGAGCTGACATTTTTAATGATACCCTTTTGGTGCAGATATGATGTTTTGATTGCCCGTTATTGCATTTTAACCCCTTCACCCCCAGAGCATTTTCCCTTTTTTCGTTTTCGTTTTTCGCTCGCCTCCTTCCCAGAGCCATAACTTTTTTATTTTTCCGTCAATATGGCCATGTGAGGGCTTATTTTTTGCGGGACGAGATGTACTTTTGAACGATACCATTGGTTTTACCATGCCGTGTAACAGAAAACAGGGAAAAAAATTCCAAGTGTGATGAAATTGCATTATGATTCTCCAGGTCATTACTAGTTCATAGACACCTAACATGTCTAAGTTATTTTTTTATCCGTATTTTTCGGACTATAAGACGCACCGGACTATAAGGCGCACCCAGGTTTTAGAGGTGGAAAATAGGGAAAAAAATATTTGAAGCAAAAAAAAATGTGGTAAAATATTTAATAACATAAATAACATACTATTATATGTGGTGTTATTATATATAATAGTATGTTATTATGTTGGAAGCTGCGGGACCAGTGTGGTGTCTGTGAAGTACGATATGAAGACGCTGGAGGGTGAGTATAAGGGCTCATTTCCACATGCGAGGCACACGTCCGTATCTCGCATGTGGAAACCAAGCTCTGGCGCCGGCACTTTGGAGCGGAGCTGTGCAGCTCCATGTGTTCCTATGCGGCCGCACGCTCCACTCTGGAGTGCCGGCTCCACAGCTTGGTTTCCACATGCGAGGTACGGACGTGTGCCTCGCATGTGGAAATGAGCCCTAAGAATGGGTGCACAGGGCTTATAGTGAAAGCACCACTCCAGCACTGCAAAATAACACTGGAGTGCTGCTTTAAAATCCCATGGGAGAACTATAACTCCCAGCATGTCCTGCAGATCCTATGGCATGCTGGGAGTTATAGTTCACCAAAGGAGTGGCAGAGTGCTTTATTGTGTTTTGTAAAGACTAACCTCTTAATTGTGGGAGCCAGCCACATTGTGGTGAGGTAAAAGCTGGAGCATCCCATGGCTGCACACACACAGAGCCCTCCCTGTTCTTGTTGCCTTTCCACAGCGCAGGACATAAGAGGAAGCTGCAGATTCTAGGTGGGAGTCTGAAGGACCTGTGATGATGTCAGAAGAGGGAGGGCTCTGTGCTGCCATGTGATGCTCCAGCCCGCCCACTTATGACATCACACAGGTCCTCCCTGTGCACCAGACAGCTCAGCGTCCAGCACAGGCAGGTATGCAGCGATCTCCTGGCCCCTGCTGCTGCTGCCTCCTCCTCCCCCGGACACACAGATTCTCCCCGGAATCAGTGCTGGGGAAACTGTGTGTCCCTGCTTAAGTGCAGCATTCATTTGCTGCTCCCGGCTCACCGCTCAGCTGATCAGTGGGCGGGGAGCAGCTAATAAATATTCACTGCACTTAATCAGCGGGGCCATGTGCTTTCCCCAGCAGCTGATTCCGGGCAGCGGGGACATCCTGAAGTGGGATATCAGTGCGATCCCACTCCCTGCTGCCCCCCTCCCCACATGCTATATCCGTACTATAAGACGCACCCAAACTTTCCTCCCAAATTTGGAGGAAAAAAAGTGCGTCTTATAGTCCGAAAAATACGGTAAGTGTTGAAAAAAAATTCCAAAGTTTGCTAAAAAAAATAAATACAAAATTGCGCGATTTTCTGATACCCGTAGCGTTTCCAATTTTCGTGATCTGGGGTTAGGTGAGGGCTTATTTTTTGCGTGCCGAGCTGGCATTTTTAATGATACCATTTTGGTGTAGATAAGTTCTTTTGATCGCCCATTATTGCATTTTAATGCAATGTCACGGCAACCAAAAAAACGTAATTTTGGCGTTTTGATTTTTTTTCTCGCTACGCCATTTAGCGGTCAGGTTAATGCTTTGTTTTTATTGATAGATCGGGCGATTCTGAACGCGGCGATACCAAATATGTGTATGTTTGATTTTTTTTTATTGTTTTATTTTGATTGGGGCGAAAGGGGGGTGATTTGAACTTTTATATATTTTTTTTATATTTTTAAACACTTTTTTTTTTTTAGTTTTGGCATGCTTCAATAGCCTCCATAGGAGGCTAGAAGCATGCACAACTCGATCGGCTCTGCTACATAGAGGTGAAGTACAGATCACCTCTATGTAGCAGAAATCCAGGTGTACTTTGAACGCCGACCACAGGGTGGCGCTCAAAGCAATCGGCCATCAACAACCATAGAGGTCTCAAGGAGACCTCTGGTTGTTATGGCAATGCACCGCTGACCCCCGATCATGTGACGGGAGTCAGCGGTGCGAGCACTTCCGGCCGCGCGGCCGGGAGCGCTAGTTAAATGCCGCTGTCAGTGCTTGACGGCGGCATTTAACTAGTTAATGGGCGCGGGCGGATCGCGATTCCGCTCGCGCTCATTGCGCGCACTTGTCAGCTGTACAAAACAGCTGACATGTCGTGGCTTTGAGGTGGGCTCACCGCCAGAGCCCACCTCAAAGAAGGGGATCTGCCAGCTGACGTACTATTCCGTCAGCTGGCAGAAAGGGGTTAATGCAATGTTGCAGCAACCAAAAAAAAGTAATTCTGGCGTTTTTACTTTTTTCATCGCTACGCCTTTAAGCGATCAGGTTAATCCTAACACGTTGGGTCCCCTTCCCTCTTTCTTTCCCCCAGCCTTATTCACTGGCCCTCCAGTATTATTTATACCTGGTGATTTCCTGCAATTTATTTGAGTAGACCTTTCAATTCTACCCTATTGGTGGGGCCTGTGCAGCAACACACACAGGCATTTTGGTCAGTTAGGCTAAGTTCACATTGCGTTAAAGCAGCCCTTTCAACACCTGCGTTAAAAGGGCTGCGTTAACGCAAGTGCTGAAATGTGATCGCGCTAGCCCAGATAGATCTAGCCGATGCTCTATGTGCGCTAGCGGTGAGGGACCCGGAAACGCTGCAGCCCATGTCCCAGGGTCCGTCACTCAATGACGGCACATCACTAGCGCACGCCCATTTTGGGCGTGCGCTAGCTATGCCTCCGACATAGGGCTTAATGGCAGCGTTAACGGACTGTGTTACACTGCGTTATGCCGCGTTAATGCCGAAAAGCATTAGTGAGCATGCTCCGGAAGTACTATGTCCCTGAAGTCTTTCGCTGTGTTCCGGGACGTAGTTTGCCGGTGCAGGCGTACTAATACTTTTCGGCTTTGCCCGCAGTTGGGCAAAGCATACTGCGCACGTGCAGTAGGCAATTTGAAGGCGCACGCGCGGGACCTGTACACGAACAACGCTATTCACAGAACGGAATGCGTACAGCACGCCGATTTGGGGTGGGGAGAGGGGCCAGAACCAACGCCCATCAGACCGGACCGAGGATATTTCCATACAGCGCGGGAGCAATATAAAAGGTTCTTATGGGGGATTCATGGAGAGTCGGAGGGTTTCAAAAGTAGTTGGGGAATGTATAGCTCACACTATATTAGATGATATTTTTAGTTTAGGCAAAAAAACTGGCTACAGGTTCCCTTTAATAAATCTTACGAGACAGACCACAAGGCCCGGAGCATTGGGTATTTCCTCACGGTCAAAGGTGTACAAAGAAATCATGAGGTCCCATAGCAGAAATTCTATTTGGGCCCACTCCCCCAAAGAATACTTAATATTCTGTAGGGACGCAGAAGAGCATATCTCACAGCTTTGCAGCCCTTAAAAAGTAATTTTCATCCTATTTTAGCCCCTAGATTGCCGTTTCATTGCTCCCATTAAGTACAATGCTAACAAAAGTGGCCCCCAAACATGGTATGATACCCCCAGAATAAATTCCTCAGTAAACTCCACAGTAAGCTCCACACAGATGGTATTATGACCCTACTGTACTCCCCACCTCAACTCCCAAAGTATGGTGACCCCCCAACACAGTATGATGCCCCAACTGTGATCCCCAAACAGCCCTCCACACAGTATAAAGGGCCCCATATAGTCCTCCATACAGTATAATGGTTCCCACATAGTTCTCCATTCATAATAATGGCCCCACATAGTCCTCCTTATGGCGTTACGTGCCAAATATAATCATCCTGAGGTCCAGATTTGGCCTGTGGGCCAGAGTTTGACGCTTAGGCCGGGGACACACACAACGTATAAAAAAACGGTCCGTTTTTCACTGACGAGAATCGCACAAATGTTTCCCAAACAGTGATCCGTGTGCAGTGCGAGGATGCGATTTCTTCGCATCAAATGATCCTTTTGACATCCGTGTGACATCCGTATGGCATCCGTATGCCGAGATTTTCTCGCAGGCTTGCAAAACCGACATCTAATGGATTTATGTGCTCAAATGTTCGTTAAAACATATATATAATGTGTATATATATATATATATATATATATGTGTGTCATTGAGACACATATATATCTATTCTGTATTTATATTTAATTCAGCGCGATATATGTGAAAAGCCGGTAATTCAATTGCCGGCTTTTCATTTCTCCTTCCCAAACCTGACATGATATGAGACATGGTTTACATACAGTAAACCATCTCATATCCCCTTTCTTTTGCATATTCCACACTACTAATGTTAGTAGTGTGTATGTGCAAAATTTGGGCGCTGTAGCGTGTAAAATAAAGGGTTAAATGGCGGAAAAAATTGGCGTGGGCTCCCGCGCAATTTTCTCCGCCAGAGTGGTAAAGCCAGTGACTGAGGGCAGATATTAATAGCCTAGAGAGGGTCCATGGTTATTGGCCCCCCCTGGCTACAAACATCTGCCCCCAGCCACCCCAGAAAAGGCACATCTGGAAGATGGATGTCCTCATGAACTGCAGCCTGGGAACTTTTTCCCACGCTCCAGGTCATATGAGGACATCCACCAGGGGGCGCATCACCGCGACTGAAGGTAACTATAGGTCATTGACCTACATTTCCTTCATTCGCCGGGGCTTACAGGCACGAGCACCGCTGCATTAGCAGGGCTCCTGCCTGTAAAATATTTTAACCCCTTCAGATGGATTACCTTGTGGGACGTGACATTTCATCAGAGAGGGTATGTATATTGTGGGTTTATTATTTTGCCAAGCGAGGGTCTTCCGGATGGATTGAGAGAGCAATAAAATACTAAAACAACCTGTGTGTTTATTTCATTAAAATACTTTTTAATCGTGTGTGTGTGTTTTTTAACCCTTTCAGACAATTGGATTAATAATGGATAGGTGACATAATTGACGCCTCTCCATTATTAATCTGGCTTAATGTCACCTTACAATAGCAAGGTGGCATTAACCCTTCATTACCCCATATCCCACCGCTACACGGGAGTGGGAAGAGAGTGACCAAGTGCCAGAATAGGCGCATCTTCCAGATGTGCCTTTTCTGGGGTGGCTGGGGGCAGATGATTGTAGCCAGGGGGGCCAATAACCATGGACCCTCTCCTGGCTATTAATATCTGCCCTCAGTCACTGGCTTTACCACTCTGGCGGAGAAAATTGTGCGGGAGCCCACGCCAATTTTTTCCGCAATTTAACCCTTTATTTTACAAGCTACAGCGCCCAAATTTTGCACATACACACTACTAACAGTAGTGTGGAATATGCAAAAAAAAGGGGGATATGAGATGGTTTACTGTATGTAAACCATGTCTCATATCATGTCGGGTTTAGGCAGGAGAAATGAAAAGCCGGCAATTGAATTACCGGCTTTTCTCTAACACCGCTGCGTATTTCTCGCAATGCACACGCATGGTCCGTGTGTAATCTGATTTTTTCTCGCACCCATAGACTTGCACTGGCTAATCTCAGCCGAGATACGCTGACAATCGCAGCATGATGCGATTTCACTCGGATCCTGAATACGGTGGAGAAAATATCGGATGATGGGAGCTGCACCATAGATTAACATTGGGCCGAGTGCTATGCGATTTTTTTTTTATCGCATAGCACTCGTCCGTATTACGGTCTAGTGTGACCCCGGCCTTATGAATTCGATTGAAAGCGGAAAACCCCTTAAAATATGTGCGAGCTCTAGCTCTCTGTTGCCACTTGTCATTAGATCTTTAGATTTATCATTAGGTTTACTTAGCGTTGTAGATTTTTATTTTTTTTTATTTTTTGATGACCCATCGACTTACAGGTGTGATCTAAATTGGTAATGCTGCCGCAATTTTTTTTTTTTTTTGACTGACTCCGTTCGAGGAAAAAATCAGACTTGTATGTACGATGTTTTGTCGGATCGTATTCGGACCAAAAATACGTCCGTCTGCACAAGCCATTACCCAGATCTTCCATGAGATTACAGAAGTGCTAAATGACTCCATCGATTTTAATCGCTTCATTCTATAGATTTTGTGAGACATATTGTGCTTGTCATTATACTTGCAGTGTCGCTCACTTTAGACATCTCACGTTTTAGGGCCTTCATTAGGCATTTAGCTTTAATCTTTTCATATTAGCTAGACTTGGATACGTCGTTGGATTAAATCAGGACATCGGTACAATCCTCATTAGAGGATTATTATATTCTGTTAATTGTTTGCCGTTATTGATTCTTAATTGATGGAAGAGACAAGACAAGAGACACTTTCCGGTTTACATGGCTTGTCTCGTCTCGACCCTCACCTTACTTGTTGACTGTGCCAGGAAGTTAGGAGAGCATTGAGAAACACGAGTACACAGTGTACTGCTTCAGAGCATTGCTTCTTGATTTCTTCCCTGCTCACAGGACATTTTTAGACGTTAAGAATATTTTTCTTTCAAAGTCATAGAACCAATTTTCACTGCAGTGTTATTTCTTGGAATTAGGGAAGTTTAGTTCAATTTGCAAGACTACAGTGCCTCTGAGTAATTTGGAGATGTGATACAAAACCTCTGTTGCATGTGATCTTTCCATGACCCTCCCTTACCAAGAACTTTTTACACACCGCCACTGCCAAGGGGGGTGATGAGTTTCTCCAGTTTACAACAAATTAGATCTGCTCTTTCTATGTCTTTTGAGTAGATAGTTACCATAATTGCACTTAAATTGGTTTCAGAAAAAACAGATGTTACCTTTATAAAATCATTTTCATTTGTCGGACTGTAATTTAAAAAAAAAAAAGAGAAAAAACTTGATGTTCTTATTTTTCTTTGCTGGCTTCTGTTCAGAGGAAGAATGAAATTGACAGAGACACAACTCTTAACCAAAATTGCTTGTACGGATATATGTATCTATGCATATCATACGCTATCTGTACACTGGCACCCTGTGGTCATGATATCCTGGCATTCATGCAAAATACAGTATTCACGTAAAGGGAATCTGTCAGCAGGTTTTTGCTACCTAATCTGAGGGTAGAGACCATGATTTCGCGATGTGTCACCTGGGCTGCATAGTGTAGTTTTTAGAAAATCACTGATCAACAGGAGATTATTATGAGGACCATTTGGCCTGCTACCAGGTAATCGAACCATGCCTCCACTACTAATTGGCACTTTTCTGCCTATGCACGGTGTAAACAGAAAGCTGCCAATCATTGATGTGGACAGGGTGATACAGAGCTCAGCGTTCAGAGAGCTGCTTGACCTGCCGCAGCGAAAACAATTTTTAATCTGAACTTCAGCACCCAATAAAGTAAGTGCCGCAGCGAAAACAATTTTTAATCAGAACTTCAGCACCCAATAAAGTAAGTGACACATCGCTGATCGCAGATTCCCTATAAAGCTGTCAAATCTCATACATATGGATGTAAGCGATATGATAGATATGGATCTCGATGACACTCAAATCAATCTTGAAAACCAGGATACATCATGCATCACTTTCAGTCGAGAGCTGGCCACACATCCACAGCACTCCCCATTCATTTTTGTGGGAGTTCCAAAATAGGCCGAACTCTGATCTCCATCTTGGCATGCCGTGCACATTTAAGGCATATATGCTGTGTTTGGCTGAGACTAACCTTTATACCCTTAATTACCAGGCCTCAAAAGACTTTAATGGAGTATTCCCATCTCCAAGACCCTATGTCAGTATTCTGGGTTTTCTAGGTCACCTTGTGAATGATTTTGCCCTTTGTTAAGATGGAGTTTGCTGTTTTTGTCTGCCCTACTTCCTGTTCGTTTGTTTAAAACCCAGGTTAGGTGTCATCCTCTTTGCTGGAGTATTCTGATTCTGTTCTTCTTCAGCTCAGCTGCTGGTTCTGAGTGTGTCTCTACCTCTGGCTCTGGACATTTCCTGCATATGTAAGCTACACTCTCTGTTATGATTAGTCTGCTGACTTGGAACTTAACCCTTGGTTCATTCCTCCTGGTAAGAACTGTGTTTTTGGAACTTTGTTTATGGACTTGTTTCTGGACTGTGAGTTGCTACGTAATCCTTGATTTACTCCCCCCCAGTGGGAGCTGTTGGAAACAACACCAGTAAAATACTTATGTGAACCTGTTTCTGAACTTACCTGTGTTTATGCCAAATCTGGGATCAATTTGTGAACTAGTTTCTGGACTTAACCGTGTTCATGCCACACCTGGGATGAACTTGTGGACTTGTTCTGGACTTCCCTGTGTTTACTTCATACCTGGATTTGACTCTTTCTGCACCGACAGTGTTTGGATCTGCACCACGTCACCTGTCACACCCATCTTTTGATCACCTTGCTGAGGACTCTGCCTTAAGAACTCTGCCTATTTGCTGTATATGTTTCAAGGACTTGTTTCATTCCAGGACACTGTGGGTTATCAGTATATTGTTTTGGGTGTTATTGCTGTTGTACAAATACACTATTTGCACTAAAGAAACCCGTCTGTCTGTTCATTGCCCCATGCTATCAGAATCCTTGAGTTCCTACAATAGTACTACACCCTATCCCAATATGTAGTACGTGTAAGAATTACAATATTCGCAAATACCTCCAATTAGAAATGTAGGATAGTTCTTCTGATAAGCTGTGTTGCCTACCCCATGTGCAGGGCACTGCAGTAGCTTAGGTATCCATGGTTACAAACACTCATATAGTGACAGTTAGTTGTTAGTGGTCATAACCACGGATACCTAATGTACTGCAATGCCCTGCACATGGAGTAAGCCACGTAGCAAATCAGAAGAACTATACTGCAATTTTCAGTTCGCAAAATCCGCTACTGCTTGTTTGTGGAAAACGTTCATGGAGTCAAAATCGCCACTACACCTCTAGACAAATTCCCAAAGGGGTATAATTTCCAAAATGGGGTCATTTGAGGGGGGATTCTGCTTTTCTAGCACTTTGTGGACTCCATATACAGAGCCCCTCACTATTCTAGGAAAATCTGTGCTCCAGGAGGCAAACAGCACTCCATCCCATCTTAACCATCATGGCATCCTTCTCCTTACTATCCCTATGGCCTCCTGATGAACCGTGACAGCGGGGAAACGCGTCGGTACGCTTCCTGTGCATGATAAGTTAACTCCACGCTATACTGTGACACAATAGTCTGTTTTGCCAATGCGTTGACTAATCTTTTTTTGGCCTAGTAAGGCTGAAATCATCAGATGTCATTTTGAGTATTTCTGGAGTAATTTTTCGCCGCAGCTGGATGATTTACAGCTATTAGCCATCTTGATTACATGTGGGATTCCCTAGCAACCAGGCAACCCCCACATGGACTTATGCTGGCTAACAGATGTAAATCATTCAGCTGAGGCGATAAAAACTAAATCTCCGAGCACTAACAAATACTCGGAGGACCCCCGAGCGTGCTCGGGAAATCTCGAGTAACGAGTATATTCGCTCATCACTAGTTACAATCCTTTGCCTATAATATACCTGCAAGTTCTCCCAAATATATGTATTTTTCCCTGCTTTTTTTCATATCTTCTCTTTCAAGACATTGTTTTCCCACCTTTATTGGTAGGGGGTCACAGGGGAGTGAGGGATAGTCCTCGTTGAGTGGGGGCACCTAAAACATCGCTCTTTAGGGTGCCAACCTCCACAGCAAGGCAGGTTTTGAGTAAGGCCTTTCACAGGGTTCTTTTAGGTAATATTTGGTCGTTTTCTAATAGGTATCTTACCATTTTTCACTGGGTTGGTGTTTTTTAATATTGAATTATTAAAGAGTAGTTTTAAGGGAATTATGTACACTTTTTTTATTTAATTCCTTGCTTCATCTGATGAATTTGGTACTGTGGTTCTTGACCAAGTTTGCACACACTGCAGCAGGGATTTTGGCCCACTCCTCCACACAGATCTTCTCCAGATCTTTCTGGTTTTGATGCTGTCACTGGGCAACATTTAGTTTCAGCTCCCTCCAAAGATTTTCTATTGGGTTCCCCACTGTATGCACACTGAAGTTTTCAGTAATGTTATTCTATTTGATGTTTGCTTCACAATAAAAAGAAAACCAAATGTTCACAGTTGTAGGCATGTTCTTTACATGAACTGATGCAAACCCTCAAAAAAAAACAAAAAAAAGAACGTGAAATTCCAGGTTGTGCGGTAGCAAAACATTAGAAATACCAAGAGGGTGAATACTTTTGCAAGCCATTGTATACTATTGCAAGAATGCTGGTGGATATGACCTGCAATGATCCATTGACTGGAAAGTGGAAAAAAAAACAGGAACTGTAAGCCCCCGATGTCACCTGAAAGATAAGAAAAACAGGTTATATTATACTCACCCAGGGGCGGTCCTGCTGCGGTCCGGTCCGATGGGCGTCGCGGTCCGGGGCCTCCTATCTTCATACAATGACGTCCTCTTCTTGTCTTCCTGTCGCGGCTCCTGTGCAGGCGCACTTTGTCTGCCCTGTTGAGGGCAGAGCAAAGTACTTCAGTGCGCAGGCGCCGGGACTCTGACCTCTCCCGGCGTCTGCGCACTGCAGTACTTTACTCTGCCCTCAACAGGGCAGACAAAGTACGCCTGCGCCGGAGCCACAGCGTGAAGACAAGAAGAGGACGTCATCGTATGAAGATAGGAGGCCCCGGACCGCGACGCCCATCGGACCGGACCGCAACAGGACCGCCCCTGGGTGAGTATAATCTAACCTGTTTTTCTTATCTTTCAGCTGACATCGGGGGCTTATCCTCAACATTACAGAATGCTGTAGATAAGCCCCTGATGCTGTTGGCCTTAGTTTATAGGCCAATTTTGGGGTGACAGATTGCCTTTAACCAGCTAGAGCTTTTTGCCTACAGAGTTTATCCAGTAAAATCAGAAACAAAATAAATGTCTGCAGGGACAAATTAGATATTTTATAATAACACAAAGTATGCAGAGTGTCTGATTACATTATATTACATTGTTGTAGAACATTGCAATAGAAATGAATGCCTTCGTGACATTCATCATACAGTTATGGCAGATATGAGCAGAAACTAAGCCCTCTCAGTACAGTGCGAATGCTGGCTGTATTATACAGTCAGCATCTGAGAGTAACTGCTGCAATTGGTGCTAACTCTGATTGCAATAGTTTAACCTCTTAGTTGTCTCTGCCAATTGTGGCAGTATCATTTAATTATTATAAAAGGGGGATAGGGGTTGCACGTTTAAGTCTACAAAAGTGAGCATCTTAATTAAGAATGTAGAAAAGCATAAAAAACCTCCACTAATTCATATGCACTAGTTGGCCCGTGCAAAATTTTTGCACATTGGTTGTCGGGGGCGCAGTTTCAGAAAAATCAAGCTGGTCAAATGTTAATGTATTGAATGAGATTGTGAACACAGAGAGGTATTTATATATGTAGATTGGTAATACAATAAATTGGTTTGATAAGTAGAGGCTAAGAAAATGTCTTGAGGTTGTGGTGCCACCTGCAGGTTATTGTTTTTTTCTGCAGGTTTCTGAAAATGAATGTTTAAACTGTATTTATTGATCAAATTGTGAATGTGTGGCTTGTTTGTGTCTTCTTGCTGAAGGGGCAAGTTTACCTTTCAAATGGTGTATTGTTTGTGGGTTAAGTAATCGCAGAAAAAGCAGTGCATGTTTACAGATGTGTTTGCATATGTGACTCACCTGCAGTGAAGTGTGCAATCCTCGAATTTGCCTGAAATAGGCTGGGCAAACACTTCGGCAAGCTGGAAAGACCCCAAGGCAAATGCCACCTGCAGGTAATTTGACAATGAAATACGGTCTAAGGGTACCGTCACACATTGAAATTTTCATCGCTGCGACGGCACGATTCGTGACGTCGCAGCGTCGTATGAATATCGCTCCAGCGTCGTAGACTGCGGTCACACGTTGCAATCACGACGCTGGAGCGATGCCGAAGTCCCCAGGTAACCAGGGTAAACATCGGGTAACTAAGCGCAGGGCCGCGCTTAGTAACCCGATGTTTACCCTGGTTACCAGCGTAAACGTAAAAAAACAAACAGTACATACTCACCCGTCGGTGTCCTTCAGGTCCCTTGCCGTCTGCTTCCTGCTCTGAGTGCAGCCGTACAGTGAGAGCAGATCGCAGCACCGCTGCGCTCTGCTCTCACTTTCCGGCCGGCACTCAGAGCAGGAAGCAGACGGCAAGGGACCTGAAGGACACCGACGGGTGAGTATGTACGGTTTGTTTTTTTACGTTTACGCTTGTAACCAGGGTAAACATCGGGTTACTAAGCGCGGCCCTGCGCTTAGTTACCCGATGTTTACCCTGGTTACAAGCGAAGACATCGCTGGATCGCTGTCACACACAACGATCCAGCGATGTCAGCGGGTGATCAAGCGACGAAAGAAAGTTCCAAACGATCTGCTACGACGTACGATTCTCAGCAGGGTGTCTGATCGCAGTAGCGTGTCAGACACAGCGATATCGTAACGATATCGCTAGAACGTCACGAATCGTAACGTCGTAGCGATGGAAATTTCAATGTGTGACGGTACCCTTAGGAGCGCAGGAAAGAGACACAGACGAGAGACGTTTCAACGGAGGAGCCATCTTCATCAGGTAGAAGTTTTGATGAAGACGGATCCTCCGTCTAAACGCATTGTGGTTTAACCCCATCTCTCGTCTGTGTCTCTTACCTGCGCTCCTAAGACCGTTTTTCTTTGTCTCATTGTTCCCATCCTCCATTGGAGGTTCTTGGATGGAGCTGCGGTGGAGACCCAACATCATTTCCACCCCTGGGCTGCTTCCTAAGTGCTCCTACATGACCGCTCATTACTGACTCTTATTACCTGCAGGTAATTTGACCTTTTAAATGGTGTATCGTTTGTATGTGTCGGTGGAGTATAAACGGAGCAAGTGTGCAATTGAATAGGCAGTGTATGTTTACAAATGTGTTTGCATATGTGACTCACCTGCAGTGACGTGTGCAATCCTCCAATGTGCCTGGAATTGGCTGGGCAAGGAGTTCGGCAAGCTAGAAAGCCCCCATGGCAAATGTTAGGATTTGTTTGTGATTTCTGTAAGCAGCTTTGTGGTAGTGTGCTTTGGGGTAGCGTGGTGCCACCTGCAGGTCTTTTTTCCTTACTGCAAGTTTATGAAAATGTTTTAACTATATTTTGTGATCACATCGTGGATGTGTGGTTTCTTTGGCTATTTTTTTGCTGAAGGAGGCAAGTTTACCTTTCAAATGGTGTATCATTTGTGTGTGTGGGTGCAGTATACAAAGTAATCACTGAAAAAAGAGTGTTTAGAAATAATATATAAGGATATATCATCCTTCTTTCTCCCAAACGTAAAAAGAGAAATCTGAAATATGTTTTTTTTTTTAATATTCGTTATCACCCCTTGTGTAAATGCCCAAGCTAGTACAGTATCAAATTATTTAGCCCATGCAGTAAATGCCCAAAATTGAAATGGCAAAATCTAATAGCTGCTTTTTGTTACTTTGGTTCCCCAAAAGAGTGGAAAAAAGGAATCATGCAGTTTTTTGCGTCCCAAAATTGTATTGATGAAAGTTAGTTGTCCCTTTATATAACAAGGCATCATACAACTCTAACTTCCAAAAAAAAGAAAACATTATGGCTTTCAAAACGAGTTGACTGAAGCCAATTTGTTTATTTTAACCGCACTGACCAACAGAACAAAGTTTCCTTTTTCTTCCTATTTTCCCATACATTATATGGCAAAGTGAATGGTGTTATTTTGAAATTACAACTTGATCTGGAAAGGCAAGAAGGAAAAAAACAAAAGCGTAAAAAATTAAACATTTTCAAGGGGTTAACAGAGATGTATTGTTTTCACCAGATGACCCCTTTATGGTGCAAGTCATGTTTATACACAGAATATTCTTTTAACGAATATGACACATCTACCCTTGAATGACGATTTCTCACAAATCGAGGCTCAGTGTTTGTGTGAAAATGTCAACAGTCTGTGATGTAAGAAACTAAAAGATCTTAAAATCTACATGTGTAACTTAGATATTAGGAAACCTAGTGGATGCTATCAATGATAAATAACCAGTAATTTGAGCACAGTTCTTACGCTGAGCGCAAATACTCTCTCTTCTCTCTGCCTATTACCGCTTCCACTTACCTGCCTCTCATGAAATTTGTGACTTTGTTGTTTGTGTTCTAAATCCCTTTTCTGGATGAAAAAGACCCATTGGGAAAAGGCTGCTCAGTCTCACAGAAGAGGAGAGAGCTGGAATATGAGGGTTTGCGGCTTGTGGTTGTAAGCAATACAAGTAATTGTCTTGTGGTTTACAAGTCTGACATTACCTTCCTATTCATAGGATAGTAACACATCTGCTTAGGCAGAGTCCCATGAATCCACTGCCTCAAGGACGGAGACAAATCTAAGTTTGTCTAGGAAATGAACGTCTATACATCCATCTTTACTTTCCAGGCATGATGTCCTTTTACTTAATCACTTTTTAATCATGTTCACTTACAGATGCAGTAACAGAGCTCTTCATTGATCGTTTGTGCTCCTCTTCCTATACAGTTTGTATAGCCAGTTAACAATTTATACTGAAAGCCAATGAGCCTGGTCGGAAACGAAGAACATTTTCCCCTAAGCATAAATAATGTAATAACTAAGTGATACACTTATGTATAGCCTTTCAATATTCATGCAAGGCCTTATTCACACTAGCATCATGCCTGTGTCATAGATCTGCTTACATTCAAGTACAGACAAGTCGTGAGAGATCACATTGATTCATAATGAGGTTTGTTAGGCTACTCTTGGGATTTTTGATGGCAAGGACGTGGCTTCTGATTAGGCTATTCCTTCTGTCAAAAATGCCATAAAACTGATTGAATTGGGAAAATACCATTGTTATATTATTTTTCTGCATGGTTCCCTAGATCAGACCCCCAATGATCACACATTGATAAACTAGCCTAAGAAAGGCTTGAATACTTCTAGTAGCCGTCAATTTAATCTTTATTTTATAAATCAATAAGATTTATAAAATCTTCATTTTTTTTAAATTGTTATTTATCTGCTTTTTTCACTGCTAGGACTGATCATTAATTTTTAAAATTTTTCACTTGATGGGTAAAATCTGTATTCAGTGAAGACAGATTTTTACATTTGTAAAATAAGAGATGACAGTTGGTTTTTATAAGATTCCACGTAAAAAGGAGGAAGGATGAGCTCTGCCTCTTACTTTTCCCTTCTCCTCTCTCCCCTCTACATAGAAGCAACTGTCATCTACTTTTTCAGTAATGTAAAAACCTGTCTTCGTTGAATACAGATTTTACCTGAGAATTTTCAAAATGAATGATCAGAGCTGGATGGGGAAAGAAGCAGACCTCTCCAATAAGATGTATTACAAAGTTGCTTACTTTCATGTGTACTGTTGATTCATGAAATAAAAATTAAAATGATGGCTACATGTTTTAGCAGTGGTTAACTGTATAGATGTATGGCCATTATTTGGTTCCTTAAAATCCAATTTTACTTTTTACCAGTTGTATGTTTGTACTGTGCCCGGTCTGCACTCAAGACTTAAGCTTTCTTATGTACAAGATTGTTGGCAAAAACATTTTAAAAAGTATTAGCCTTTACCTTTGTTAATACCTCAATCATTTTAAGAGCAGAAAGGGCAGAGTTGTTCCATCTGTAACGTTGGCTAAACGCTTCATTTACATGTGCATCGAGAACAAAATTACAGAGTCCATTTGAAAGCTGAAATTACACAGTAAATTGTTGTGAAGCTCGTAAATCTTTTCATATTTTTTTAGAAATACTTGGGCTCCATGAAAAGCCATAATTTCAGATTTGCAGGATATCACCTTTCTTTATTGATGGATATTCTTGTACCAGGAGGCGACATAAGATGAGTCTTTTTTGTAATGTTTTCTGGAGAACAGCAATCTTCACCTTCCACCTTAGTTTCTATTGTAACATAGAAACTCACATTTCACTATTTGCATATTATTACTTAATGTGACTAAACATTTATATTGAATGTAATCTCGGACCCAGTGGTGTTACAATATTCACTTTATATTTTGCATGGATTTTTCATGGATAACTACTACTGCCATAGTAAAACATATATTTACACCGAATTGCAATCTGAAACATCCATCTTTTTTCACTTCTCATTTACCTCAATGTAAAACATCAATGTAAAACATACGTACTATTTTTATTTAGTCAGTACAATAAAATTCAGTAGCATATGCCACTGAAACAGATAAAGGTGGGTAAAAAAATGCCCAAGAAACCCCATGAAATACAATGTTTTTTTTTTGCCTTTGTTGAAATGCAAATATAGCAGTTAACCAAACAATGGATAGCGGTGAAATGAGGCTGATATGTCTCCTTTTTAATTGTAAGGGTATTTTATGTTTCTCCCGCTAACCTCCATTGGGAATTCTTTGGCATAGATTGCCAGTTAACACAGCTGCTGATTTTAAGGTGGTAGACCCTGTTCTTGTGAGCAAGATGTTTTCTACAAAAAGGTGTTCATTTTTTTTCATAGAGATGTTAGAAGAAATGGCTGGTCAGATTAGGCAATAAGGGCTTGTGCATACAACCATAAAAGTCAGAAAAGTGCTATCCGTCGTTTTGACAGATAACACTTGGCTCCACTTAATTCCATGGTGCCATGCCCACGTCCTATTTTTTTTCCTTGCACTCAATCCAAGGAAAAAAAAATCACATGATTGGTCCTGTTGCAGCCAATTATTGGATGACACTGGGCCATTTATGTCTGAGTCTATGGAAAAAATCAGATCACACCGTGATCAGAGTTTTATTATTTTAGGGTAGGTGCACACGGTCAGTAAATGCTGTGGGTTGGACACTTCATACATCCGCCGCGTCCAACCTGCAGCGTCCACATGTTACAGCATAGTGGATGGGATTTCAGGAAATCCCATGTCCACTATGCATCCAGAGACGCCCGCAGCTTACCTGTGGAGATGGACATGCGACACGTCTTTCCAGACTGCAGCATCTCAATTTATCTTGCGGAGACGCAAGTCTCCACAAGATAAATCTCACCCGTACAATGTATTGGATGTGGAGATTCCGCATGGTTCATTCAACACATGTGGAATCACTTGCATTCAAAAGCCGGCAGCACTTTGGACAGAGCAGATGTGTTGAGTCCAAAGCGCTGCCAATTACTGACCGTTAATCGGACAGATTTTCTCGGATGTAAGAAAAATGGTCATGTGACCCTAGCCTACTCTACCCTACATCTGGATCATACTTGTGAATAAAAGTAGCTAGAATAAATTGGCAGAGATTTGATACTATACATCCAATTTAATCGCTTAGGCCGGGTTCACATTTGCATTCGGGGGACTTTGCTGAGGGCTGCGTATGAACTCCGTTAAGCTCCACCTACTTCCGCATACTTCTGCATGCGTCCTGCATACCTATCTTTAACATTGGGTACGCAGGACATGGGGATGCGTTTTGACGCACCCGCCATCCGCACAAGACACAACTTGTTGCGTTCCCATGCGGTCGGCGGGCGTGTCAAAACATGAATCCACATACATCCGCTTGTTCTGCGTACCCAGTGTTAAAGATAGGTACGCAGGACGCATGCAGTATGCGGAAGTAGGCGGAGCTGAATGGAGGAAGTACGCAGCCCTCTGCAAAGCCCCGAACGCTAATGTGAACTTAGGCTTAGATGTATAACTTGTATTTAGCAGAGTCTACTTGCATGTCCTATAGAGTTCCAGAAAATACAAGCTGCTCTAGAGAAGTAATTTAAATGTGTCCTGAGTCACTCACAAACATGAAGGGAGAAGTCCACCAATGATGTTATTTTTCTTCAAAGGTGGCAACATGCATGTATTTTATTCTGCTCTGTTCGAGCAAACCTTATACACACTGCCAATACACACTAATTCTTTTACCCAAGCAGTTATTCCAAAGAGTTTTTTATTCCTGAGCATTGATCATGTAAACAAAGCAGTGATCAGCCGACGATCAGCTTGTTTAAGCATCATGTGATGGAAACCTTTTTTTTGTGTGTCCTAAAAAATGATTGTCGACAGCACATGTCTCTTGTGCAATCAGGTGATGTGCTGTCAACCGTATGCAAATGAGCGATAATAACAACTATTATTTGTTCCCATACAGTTTGCAAGGGATTGTGTAAAAGGGCCCATCTTGTTTTATTGCCGATTGGCACCAGTTATGGAAATAAATCTGCCCTGTAAAAATCCTTTTTACAAGAGAATGCACTCATTCTTGTTGCAAAGTTTTACAAAGGCCTTTCCTCAGAGTCTTATCAGCATAAAATAGTACATGCAAGAAAAAAGAAGGCACTCACCGATCTAAAAGTTGGCAATCTTTATTCAATCTTCATATAAAAACTTCATGGCCGGGGGAGTAAGGAAAGGAGCTCATGTGAGCAGGAGCAAATGACGGCCGTTTCGCGCTGTGCTTGCGCTTCTACGGGTCAGCATGTGTAAAGGCATGGAAGGGAAAGGAAATATACCGGCCACAATACACTCCCACACCACCAGAATTGCAAAACATCAAAATATGCACATTTAAAAACAAAATCATTACACGTCATCCTGAGCGTCCATAACGACAGCATAAAATCAGCATAAAATGATTGCTCAAATCAAGTATCCTTGACTTGGCCTAGCAGTTCAGTGGACTTCATGAGTCAAAGAGAGGTGGAGATAGAAAATTAGTAGGTGGGAAGGCGCACTGAACTGCTTGACCACGCCACTGCACTGCAATGTACTGTAGTACAGAGGTGTCAAACTGCATTCCTCGAGGGCCGCCAACAGGTCATGTTTTCAGGATTTCCTTAGCATTCCACAAGGTGCTGGAATAATTCTGTGCAGGTGATTAAATTATCACCTGTGCAATACAAGGAAATCCTGAAAACATGACCTGTTGGCGACCCTCGAGGAATGCAGTTTGACACCTCTGCTGTAGTATACTGGATAGGTAGGATGGAGAAGATGGTTTGAGAAGGTCTTTGGATTGGACAGTTCACATTTCCATATGCAGTCTTTGTGGCATTGCATCTTTATACGTAGCCATAGTAGGCTACTAAGTTCTCTAATTCCTTGTTCAGGTCATTAGTGTTCATAAAACTTCCTCATACACTTGTTTGCATGACATAGAAGTGACAGCGAGTGTGACAAGGGTAAAGAAAGCGTCTGAAATAAGAAAAAAATAAAGGTTTCTAAATGAAGACTTCTGACTATACATACAAGTGCGGGTAAATAACAGGTCCCAATGGAGTCTTTGTAATAAAATGAATTTCCTTTGAAACCTACCTAGGCTACAATAAGGTCATTTAACGAAAGGCACAATTTTATAAAAACACTGGTTTAGACATCATTATTTATAAAGTCTGCAAAATAGTTTCAAAACTTAATTTTGGATGGAATCGCTGTAATTACTGGGCTGGTGGTTCAAGCAAATTATTATGTATAATGGAAAACGTGTTTAAAGAAATGTGCAGGCTGTAATTAAATGATAGGGTTTCATAAATGCCTGTACTTTTCGTGTTGAGTAAGCAGGGCGTGCTATACAAATAACTTTCCTACGTTTTTTTTTTGTCTTGTTTTATATTTATTTGCTATACAAGAATGTTTAACCCTTTAACACCTCCAGTTCTTGCGAGCGGTGAAGTGGTTAACCAGGTACACGATCCCGTTAACGTGCTACACTTTGAAAAGAAAACATAACTAATAGTTTCTGTAAAGATCACACGTCTCTCCAACATCTGTTTTGAATCTACTATGAAAACTGTGTCCCTGATCTCATGTGTTGAACTTCTGTATCTTTGCCACTGTCTATTTCCTGCGAAAAAATACACTGAACAATAATAGCTTTTGTTCTTAACCTTCCAACCGCTGGAGCAGCTGAACAAATAGCTTCCATGCTTTCATTCGAAATAATTTATTCCACGTATATGTTTGCGCAAAGTCATTTCATTTATTGAATGTTTCATCATTTAAAAATCAAATTGTGGGATTGAAACTACTGAAAACTGCCATCTAATGGTTTCCTGATGCTTAACTCTCTTAGTAGCATTTTCTTGGAAATACATCATTCCGACTCGAGCCGTAGAAAGTGTCCTCGGCACTTAGCAACTTTAATGTATTGTGCAAAAAAACACAATTTAACCACTGTTTACTTTTTCCGTGTTTCCTTCCCTGTCAGTGTTAATTATCGCTGACATTCATTTTGCTTTATAGTCGTCGTAGCTGCCAGATTTCGACAGAAATACCAACGTAGACATTTCATTGTATTAGAATGTGAAGTTCGAAATGACATGCAGTTGGATAAACATTTTTCAGGTTTTGAAATGGTGGAATAAAATAAGGATTAGTGGAATGATATGCAATGATCCTTTCTTCGTTCTGCTTTAAATAAGCAGAAAACAGCTGAAAGGCACATAATAATAACGGTGGCCATGTTCACTCCTTCTGCACTTCTGTTTCATGGAAGTCTCTTCTTTTTGGGGGCTCTAAGCTGTTCAGACAAGGGGATGACTGTTTTACAGCGTGGTGTAGTAATTCAACTAGCTCGAAATCCATGTTCAGGTCATTAATTTAAATGCTTCTTAATGTAGTTTGTAGAAGGGACAGTGATGCGACTTTTCTTGTTCTGTGGAAGATTTAGGCTTCATTTATTTAAATTACCTGGTTTCTTCCTCACTGGCAGCATCATAGGCCATAATTCTAAACCATAATTTGCAATTTCATTTATTTTCCTATAAATTACAATAAACGTAGTTGGTCCTTTCTTTGAGACAAATTGGGCAACCAAGTTTGACCATGAAATGCCAAATTAAAGAAAAAAGCTCTCCAGTCCATAAATTTAGGCTGTTCACCAGGCATTTTTTGAGGCATTGAGAAACGCCTAGTGGGAAATGTTTAAAAAAATGCTTCTTTATGGGAGGAATTATTGGATGAGTTTTTCTTTTCCTGAAGTTTTTTTTCAGCCTTTTGATTTGAGAGTGCCAAGTTTGGAGCTGATTCCATCAGGATTCCCTTCAGGGAAGTGACATGCACTTTTTTTTTTCCACCTGGTGCTTTTCAAAACCTCAGAATACTCCTCATATTAAAGGGAACCTGTCACCAGAAATATTGCTTTAACCTGCAGATTACTAGTGTTATTATGCTGCAAAGCGCCTGCACGTAGCCGAATACAGCAGGGCGAAAATGAGCTTTATTTTCCACCGCCAGCATTCAGTTTGTCATGGGGGCGGCACTAGATCAGTCGGCACTCTGAGAGTAAAAAGCGGTGGGTGGAACCGTGCCCCCAGCCAAGACTGACAGCGAGTGTCGGTCAGGGGCGCGGTTACAGCCACCACTGAACCGGTGCTGCCCCCGCCCCGTGACTGAATCTGAATCCTGGCTGGGAGAATAAAGTTACCGTAATTTTCTCTCCACTGCAATCGGCTCCGTGCAGGCGTTGGACAGCATAATAACGCTGTTAACCTGCAGATTAACCGCATATCTGCAGCTTAATATCATTATTTCTGGTGAGAGGTTCTGTTTAATGTCAAAGGAATAAATAGGAAAAGTTTTTGAAATATTTTTGAAGTGGCATTTCATGAAGATTTTGCTATGGACCTGCTCCAAAACCTCCTTAACAAAATCAGTGGGAACATAGCCTTAGGTGGATTATCCAAACAAAAAATATATAGACACACCTCTTCTTTCTCTTGGACATCCATCTTTAACCCTCCGATGGGCCCTCCCAGTTTTTGTGAGCCATGAAAATAGTATTATGGTATGTGACCACTCTGACCACTAAAATTATTTTTTTTTTGCATTGTTGCAGCAATCGGAAAACCACAATTTTAATTTTTTCTCTTTAAAGCATTTACTTATCAGATTAATGAATTTTATGTTTTGATAATTATGACTTTTCTGGACACATTGACACCAAATATGCACATATATTTTCTATTCTTTAAAGGGAATCTGTCACCCCCAAAATCAACGGTGAGCTAAACCCACTGGCATCAGGGGCTTATCTACAGCATTCTGTAATGCTGTAGATAAGCCTCCGATGTATCCTAAAAGATGAGAAAAAAGGTTAGATTATACTCACGCGGGCGGTCCGATCCGATGGGCGTCGGGGTCCGGGGCCTCCCATCTTCTTCGCTGCTGTCCTCTTCTGGTCTTTCACGCTCCGGCGCAGGCGTACTTTGTATGCCCTGTTGAGGACAGAGCAAAGTACTGCAGTGCGCAGGCATCGGGAAAGGTCAGAGAGGTCCGGCGCCTGCGCACTGCAGTACTTTGCTCTGCCCTCAACAGGGCAGACAAAGTACACCTGCACCGCAGCGTGAAGACCAGAAGAGGACGGCATTTGATGAAGATAGGTGGCGCCGGACCGGACCAGCAGCGGGACCGCCCCTGGGTGAGTATAATATAACCTCTTTTTCTCATCTTTTATGATACATCGGGGGCTTATCTACAGCATTACAGAATGCTGTAGATAAGCCCCTGATGCCGGTGGGATTACCTCACCCTCGATTTTGGGGGTGACAGGTTCCCTTTAAATATTTTAATTGATAACTGAGGAAAAGGGTGTGATTTAAAATTTTTATATTTTTTTTAAACTTTTTTTTCTAGTTTCTTCTTTTTGTTAGTCCCGTTAGGGGACTTGAACCTGCAATCATTTGATAACTTGTACTGTACACAGCAATACTACACTATTGCTGTATATAGTAAAAATGGCAGTCTTCTGTAATGCTCAGTCATAGGCTGGATGTCACAGCAGAGATCACATGACATTAATGGAGGCCTTTAGCTGTTTCCCAGCAGTCATAGCAACCAATTAGCTCCCTGTGATCGTATCACTCGGGGAGCCCATTGGCACCCGAACAAACACCTGGGTCTGATCACAGCACTTAAATGCCGGTGACAGCGGTTGACAACAGCATTTAAGATGTCAACTGCAGTGGAGACACCGATCACTGCTATTAGAGGCAGACATCAGCCATATGATATGTGCCCTGTGTAGAGCGGGCTCTGTTTCTGAGCCTGTTCCAAAGTCCCTGACACACTCCAAGATGTATATTTCATGAAGTGTGAAGGAGTTGCGCTTATATTTAGCTGACTTATCATTTGGCTGCAGTTCTATTCAACCAGATATAGCATTAATCGGTTAAAGAGATTGTATAATATTATAAAAATAAATCAAAACAAGCAATGGCAAAGCAGCTTAATAGATGCCGTTCATAATTTTTTGGTATATGACAATTTAGTAAATAATTAACAATCATTATAGTGGTTCTGTTGGCTAAATTTCCTGCTCCATTTGTGGTCAGCATACTGTTGTTCAGACAGTCCATTCATTCCAATTAGCTTAACGTGAATCTTTCACCAGTTTAAGTATGGTATGTTAATCTGGCCACATCCTGGAATAGTGGCTGCGGAGCTAAATAAAATGTAGTTTTTTAATTTTTTATTTCTCCTTTCTGTTTTAGAAATATTAGATCGTAAAATGTAGATTATAATTTATGATACACTGTAACTTTTTTCCCTGTATGATGTCGACCAATCATGTGGAAAACATACAGAGAAAAAAGATCATGCCCCCATTTAGTCAGCAAAAACATGCTTTCTCCTGTGTGATGTAATGACATACAACTCTGCTCTCACCCTGATCGCCAGCTTTCATCTTGTGGCAGCAAATGTGGAGGAGTAGAAGAGGTACAGCTTAGCCGAGTGTCTTTTGCGGTTGGGTTAGGTTAGGGCTATGGTTGGGATTAATGTTGGGGTTGGGGTTGGGTTAGGGTTAGGGTTGGAGTTAGAATTGTTTTTTTTTTTTTTTAAGTAAAAAAAAAATAATGCCAATATGACAGCTAGTGTTGAGCTCAAGTGCTCGTCACTCGAGTTTGCATCGGGTGCACGGGAATGCACCAACTGTCGCAGATCCCCCGCATGTTTTTTTTGGGGTCTAACAGCAGCGAAACATGCGGGGCAGGGACCCAGTGCAAACTATAGTAGCGAGCACTTGCTCTCAACACTAATGAAGACATATTCAATATGACAACCTAATGTTATCAAATTCTGTGTCGTACCTATGGGTCCAAAATGCTCTCTATACCCCTGGATACAATCCTTGAGGGGTGTGGTTTCAAAATTGTGGTCATGTCTGGAGTGTTACCAATGATTAGGCAAATAAGGGTCTCTCCAAACACGACATGGCATCCGCTCTCGATTCCAACCTTTTTTGCATTCAAAAAGTCAAACAGTGCTCCTTCCTGTCCAAGACCTGTTGTGTGCCAAAACAGTGGATTTTCACCACATATGGGATATCGGCATGCTAAGGAGAAATTGCACAACAAATATTGTAGTCCATTTTCTCTTGTTACCCTTGTGAAAATAAGAACGTTTGGGTCTCAAGTAATTTTTTCGGGAAAAAAGTTAAACGTTGATTTTTTCCTTCCACATTTCTTCAGTTATCGTGAAGCAACTGAAGGTTTAATAAACTTCTTGAATGTGGTTTTGAATACCTTGAGGTGTGCAGTTTTTCAGTTTTTAGGTGTCACTTTTGGGTACTTTCTGTTATATAGTCCCCCCAAAGTCATTTCAAATGTGATGTGTTCCCTAGAAAAAAATAGTTTTATAAATTTTGTTGTAAAAATTAGTAATCGTTGGTCAACTTTTAACCCCTTTGCCCCAAAGCCTGTTTTCACCTTCCTGACCAGGCCAATTTTTACAAATCTGACCACTCTCATTTTGTGAGGTCATAACTCTGGAACGCTTCAATGGATCCCACTAATTCTGAGACCTTTTCTCGTGACATATTGTATTTAATGTAGTGGTAAAATGTCTTTGATATGACTTGCTTTTATTTGTGAAAAAAAAACACAAATTTGGAAAAAATGTTGCAATTTTCAAGCTTTTAATTTTTATGCCCTTAAATTAGACTCCTATCTCACAAAATAGTTAATAAATACAATTTCCCAAATGTCTACTTTACATCAGCACAATTTTTGAACATAATTTTTTTTTGTCAGGAAGTTATAAGGGTTAAAAGTTGACTAGGGATTCTCATTTTTACAACAAAATTTGCAAAACCATTTTTTTTAGGGACCACACCTTACATTTGAAGTGACTTTGAGGGGCCTATGTAACAGAAAATACCCAAAAGTGACACCATTCTAAAAACTGCACCTCTCAAGGTACTGAAAACCACATTCAAGAAGTTTACAAACCCTTCAGTTGCTTCACAGGAATTTTTGGAATTTTTGCAATTTCACCTGAGTTCACCGATACCCCATATATGGTCGATAACTTTCTTTGAGGCACAGTGCAAATATCAGAAGGGAAGTAGCGCTATATTATAGTGCAGATTTTGCTGCCCTGGTTTGAGGGTGCCATGTCACATTTACTGAGCCCTTGAGGTGTCAGAACAGCAGAACGCCCCATAAGTGACCCCATTTTATAAACTAAACCTCTCAATGAATTCATCTGTGTCACAGAATTTTATACCATTGGGCAGTAAAGAAAGAATAATTTACATTTTTACCACAAAAATTGTGTTAGCCCCATATTTTACATTTTCATACTGGGAAACCGGTAAAAATGGAACCAAAATTTGTCCCACAATTTCTGCTGATTGTGGAAATACCCCATATGTGGCTGTACAGTACTGGTTAGCCATAAGAAGAGACTCGGGAGGGATGAAGTTCTTTTTGCCTCCTGGAGTGCAGATTTTCCTAGAATAGTTTGCGGACTCCATATACAGAGCCCCTAAGTGCTAGAAAAGCAGAATCCCCCCTCAAGTGACCCCATTTTGGAAATTATACCCCTTTGGGAATTTATCACCAGGTGTAGTGACAATTTTGACTCCATGGGTGTTTTCCAGAAACAAGCGCAGTGGATGTTGCTGAGTAAAAATTGCAAACTGCCATTGTAGTAACCAGTACGTTGCAGTCACCAGTACATTATGCCCCGCTCATGCTTCTGGAGACATGCACCTGTAAATTAGGCGGGCTCTCATCACTACAGAAATGCCAAACATGTGGGCACTAAATGGGGTTTAGGCACATCGGGGCTCAGAAGGGAGGGGCATTTGGATTTGGGAGCAGAGAATTTGCTGAATTTCTTTTGGGCGGCGAGGAGCCATTTCGCTTTTCCAGAGCCTTTCTGCTACCAGTAATGTGGAAGCCCCTATATTTCCGTTAACAGATGACATATCTGAGTGGGGACTTAATTTTTTGTGGATTGATTTGAAGCTTTTATTGGGAACATTTTACATAACATTTAGGCTCACATTTATCCAGCGCTCTACGTTAAGCACTTAGATCGGGGTTTACATTTAAATCTCTGAGTGACGTGACAGATGAAACACCTGATGGATCCATGCACTATAATGCGGCAGCAGAGTTACTCCGGACTCCATCTGTCCTCTGTTCAGCGGTGTCTGTTCAGCGGTGTGGCTGATGGCACTTTTAAGCAGCTCTAAAATGACGGACACCACCGGATCACAGGTCAGACAGAGTCCACAGTGCTTCCATCTGCCTCATTATAGGGAATCTTCCACCTGGGGTTCTGCCTCAATCATGTATTTCAAAGATCTATACAGAAACCCCAATGTAAGCGCTCAGCACAGAGCGCTGGATAAATGTGCGTCAAGCCTTACTGCTATCTTTGGGAGGCAGAATGAAAAAATCAACAGTATGTGAAGAATTAGTTTTATTTATTTTTTACGCCGTTCCTCGTGCGGTGTAAGTGATTAGTCGACATTATTCTTTGGGTTGGTGCGGTTACAGGGACACCAGATTTTTATGTTTGGCTGCTGTCACACATTAAAACATGTTTTTTATTGTGAAAAATAGTTTTTACATCACCATATTTTGAGAGCTATAATTTTTTAATATTTCGGCTGACAGAGTCATCATATGGCTTGTTTTTTGCAGGACGAGCTGACGTTTTTATTGGTACCATATTTGGGCATATGACGTTTTTGATCGCTTTCTATTCCGATTTTTGGATGACAGAATAATCAAAAACCAGCAATTCGAGAATTGCTTTTTGTTTGTTATATTTTTTTTATACTGTTTTGCGTGTGGTAAAAGTGGTAAGGCAGCTTTATTCTTCGGGTCAGTACGATTTATAGCGAAATCCAATCTAAACTTTTATTTTTTGGCGCTTTTACACGATAAAAACTATTTTATAGAAAAAATAATTATTTTTACATCGCTTTATTCTGCGAGCTATAACTTTTTTTTTTCTACTGATGGAGCTGTGTGATGGCTTTTTTTTGTGGGACAAGACGATGTTTTCAGTGGTACCATTTTTATTTACAATCATCTTTTTTGATTGCGTTTTATTCACGTTTTGTTCAGCGGTATGATGATAAAGCATTATTTTTTTGCTTCGTTTTTTAGTTTTTTATGTTCACTATAGGGGTTAACTAGTGAGACAGATTTATAGAGTGGGTCGTTACAGACGTGGTGATACAAAATAAGTGTACTTTTATTGTTTATTTTTTTTATTTACATAAATAAATGTATTTATTGGAAAAATATTTGTTTTTTTGGGGGGGGATTTAAAAAAAAAAAAAACATTATTACACTTCATTTTTTTCTAACTTTTTTTCATTATCCCATCCTAGGACATCACTGTAGGGTGTCAGATCTGATACTTGGCACTGCAGAGTATCACTTCTGCATCTGACAGGCAGGGAAGGAGGCATGTCAGCACCTACTCTCAGCAGGCGCTCACAAGCCACCTTCCCTGCAGGACCCCGTAGGACTCCGTGGCCATCTTGCGGCCAGGGGTCTCCATGGAGACCATCAGGACAACGCGATCGCATCACATTGTCCTGATGGAAGCGCGCAAGGAATCAGTTCCCTGCGCGATGCTCATCTATGTCGCTGTCACTGCTGACAGCGGCATCAGATGGATTAAATGCCTGTGATAGGTGCTAGCACCGATCGTGGGCATTGCTGCGGAGTGTCAGCTCTCACACAGAGCTGACATCCGCCCCCGATCACCGCAGCGCTCAGTGTGAGGCTGCTCAATTGGTGCGCCGTACCTGTATATATGTTTTAAAAATTGTGCTGATATAGAGTAGACATGTGATAAATGTTATTTATTAACTATTTTGTGTGACATAACTCTCTGATTTACAGGCACAAAAATTAAAACTTTGAAAATTGCAACATTTTCTAAATTTTTGCCAAATTTCCGTTTTTTTCCCCCTTAAATAAACGTAAGTCATATCAAAGATATTTTACCACTATCATGAATATTTAAAAAAAATCAAAAAAAAAATCAGTGGGATCCGTTGAAACATTCCAAAGTTATTACCACACAAAGTGACAGTGGTCAGAATTGTACAATTTGACTTGGTCATTAAGGTCAAAATTGTCTTGGTCACTAAGGGGTTAACGGTGTTTCCCAGTATTTTCCTATTGATTATCCTTGGGACGTTGATTATCCTTGCTCTGACACTTGGAATCTCCGTTGTTGATCAGCTGTGGCCACTTGTGGCGGCCAGATGTAATCTGTTCGGAGTGAATCACTGCAAATCTGTGCATTGTTTAGTGGCCACTATAATCTACTGGATATCGGCTCTTATTGGAAATGTCAGCAACACAAACCATCTGCTATCATAATTTGTCCTTTCTGCCCTTAGCTGTCACAATTATCCTAGTAAACCTCATGCCGTTGGCTTTACTCTTTATTTTTTTATCACCCTCATCCCCACCCACATTGCAGAGAGGTGTGCCAAGAGCTGTATATTCCCCTACATTTCAGGAGCACTATGTCCCAGCATTAGACATATGTAATGACACGAAACATTTAATATAAATGCCAGGTACTATTGCAATATATATTTTTTAATTTATATTTTTTCCTAAATAAGACCTGCAAAATAAAAAAAGCATGCTAATTTTAAAAAACTAAACAACCTATTTTTTCCCCACAGAATATAAATATTAACTAGACTAAGAAAAATAATCTAGCAGACTTTACTTATGCTAATAAAGGGCACGTCTCATGAATGCCTTAGTGCCTGCAGCTCTCGTGGCGTGTCGTGTAGTTTCCTGGTGTCATTATAGCATGATACTAGTTAGTAAAGTTTTAGTAGTCTGTTATCTATGTCCTTGCTGCCTTTGTTTTTTGTTTGGTGCATGTTACTACTGCGCTGTTATTTTCAAGGTGTTACATTCTTTTCCATGTTAAACAAAGGCCGGGAGCTTGTCCCAGGCATTCCTTCTAACTAATATATAATTGGAATATATATTTTTGAAGGCAGTGACCTTGGCTGTTTGTAATGGCATCTAAAGCAATTATGTCGCTGATCGTGATGGAGAAAGATGGCAGGGAGCAGACAGAATTGCATGGATTAGTGTAAACAGCGGACGTTGCTAAGCAGTATTAGATGACAGTTAGCTTTTTAATGAGGGAAGACACACAGTAATTAAATGTTGACACACAATTATGAAAAATATCAGATAACAAATCAGCGCCGCAATAAGGGAATAGGAACGGACATTTCTGGCAAGGGAAAAAAAAAAAAACTGTCCCGTGCTCCGTCATCTGAAACTGTTTTTTATGAGCGCAGGGTGAAGGTCAAGGAGGTATCTTAACTCCATCAATCCTTTGGACAGTTACAAATGACCTTTCACTTTCCATAAGACATTCAATATTCTGAATTGGAGAGATACATTTTTCTGTGTTTAGAAAATGATGAAATTGAAATCCTTCATATCACGCAAGGTGCAGCAAATGTTGAAATCACATGAACGCCTCATTCACCCCAACGCGCATTCATGCTTGCTCCCCATTAACATGGAGCCAATCACTTATCGCTTGCTATGTGTTTCAGTACCAAAATGGCCAGAGTGCCCTCGCTCGGAAACCGTAAGTGTGTTCAAAGATCATGTGAAAAATGACTGTAAAATTGCACCTCGAGCAGCTGTTATTAGAGCTCGTCTGCGGCAGTCGAAATAACGGGTTTGACATTGCTCTATATTTACTACTCTACCTTTAGTAATTTGGAGAGTAGAGAACTTGTCGTCGGCGCTGTTCAAGTTGTTTCTGTTGAAATGTTTTCTATAACTGTTTCTCCTTAGATACACGACAAAGAAAGCAAACGTGAGGCCCTACAGAAGGAACTATTAAAAGCTCAAAACCAGTACTCTGCATGTTATGATGAGGTAATCAATTTTAATTGCCTGTTTTGTATTAACCTTTGCTTTTTATTTCCTTATTCCTTGGCAGTGTAAGTACCTAAAATATACATCTATAATTAGGGATCCTGTTGTGATTGTTTATGGTTTCTGTTACCTTTTGTAATGTCTCCATGATGTGTGCCAAGTAGAAAAACCATTTTCCCTTCTGCTTCCAAACAGCCAAAAATGCATATTTTCTGTTTATAATAACGTGAGCAAAAGCACTAGAGAAACATATATATAATACAGGAATCCAACCTGCCTGGCTACAAGTGTGATTTTTAGCATTGCGAAGCTGAAAGTGTATATGTAGATGGTTTAAAAATGCACCAAATTAAGTGGCTCATGCTGGATGATAAATTTGGTGCATGTGATCAATGTAAAAGTAGTGGATTCCTCTGTAAATTTCCTTTGTGAGGACTCTATGGGGAAATTGAGTATTTGCTCTAAAATTTTCACCTTTTCCTTTATTACAACTGATCAATGAGAACAATCCCCTAAGTTAAATACACAACAGATATTTTCCCAAGTTCCTGACTGCTTTGAGGGCTTTTGAGGTACATAAATCCAGCCTTAAAGGTGTTTTCTCAAGTTCGAAAGCTATCCCCAGTATAAGGGATAATTTTCCAGTCAAAGGGGTCTGACCGCCTGGTCCCCACCATTCCCAAGAACCGTGATGCTGAAGAGTGATCAATCATGCACACTACTTCTCCATACATTCTAATTCTCCGGCTCTCCCATTAATAATGAATTGAATTGAATAATTGAATTGAAAATACAAGGTAACAGATATTTGAATGGCCCCAAATACATACAATCTCATACTGTATATATGCTAAAGAGGGTGGAAGTACATAACCTTCAATTGGTGTCCCCTTCGTCTCCTTGAATTACAGCTTTGCCCTGTATTGCATTGGTTTGACCAGTGTAGAGTAGAGCTGTCACTCAATGAGTGGAATGGTGGCACCTTCTGGAAAATAAGGAGACTGATGAACTTGCTGTGCATCGGTCCACCCTCCAATCCACTTCCACCCCTCCTAGCACCTTAGCATGTACTCATATGCTCTTACAATAGAATTTCTCAGCCCCAGAGCAGCACTTTGGGGCCTCACAAGTATCCATTACCTTGTTTTCATGTCTAAAGTTGATGGTGGCCCTATATTCTATTTGGGAAGGTGTAAAGTTGATGACAGATTCCCTTTATATCCGCAAGTTCAAATAAGAAAGTTGAATATATTTTGGATTTCCAAATTAACATTATTGTTTTCTAAATCATTCCATTTCCATACCGGATATTTGCCCTACAGACCCATCAACAGACTACATATACAGACTATCATAAAACAGCCCATGTCCTACCAATGAAGGTGCACATTATCATTAGACATTCCCTGCAGATGTTTTCTCAAAGGATCAATGTAAATGGGTAATTCCAGTGATATTTGGAATAAACTGGAACATTATTACTTTGAGTAAACGATTTATTCAAGTCATTCTCCTTAAATAAATTACCGGTATGCTATATGAGAATTATACAGAGGTTTAGTCAATGGGAAGAAGAGCGAATGGGAAGAATTAAAGGAACCTGCGCAGAACACAACACAGACGGCTCTGTATGATTATAAAACTATTGAAATGCAATCAAGTATTTCCTTTGTAACAGCTGCTTACATCTATGGCCCAAGCAAACAGCTGTCAAAAATGCCATTTCTTTTCAAGTTTGTAGGAGTCGATGTACTTGAATGTTGTGAATATTCAAGAAACAAGCAGCTTTTTGCTCAAATTAGATGCAATTCCTTCAGAGGATTAGGCTCCACTATAGGGAACATAATGTGAAGATGGGACAGCAATATTTGAAATGAACCTTGCATTTATCTGTTTTACATCCAGCTACTCCACCGGGACAAACTTCTACATAAACTTAAGGAAGAAAATCTTCAGCTGACAGAGCAAATCATGCAGCAGTCCCAGGACATTTCCAAGATGAGTGAAGAAAGGAAGAGACTGGAGCTGAAGCTGGCAGTTGTCACCGAGAGACATAAAACTGCACAACAAGAGGTGTGTGTCTGTGTGTTCCGTTACATTCCCCCCCCTTCCTCTACGAGAGCCTCTTGTCAGTTACAAGTTTACAGTATATAACAAGGCATGTCATTTGTAACCTGTGTTCTTCACAAATAGCAACAACGTATGCGTCATTACTTTTAGAAGTAATTCTACTCCTTTTTCTTTCATGATCTGTTTTCAGTGTCTGTCAAGTCTTTACTGTGTTTAGTGCTAGATTTAGTTGGCGGAAAAGCAAAGTTGTGACAGGTATTTGTAACTTGAAAAAAGCAAATAATACGAATTAGCAAATACTATTGGACTTGGTTCTTACTGTGAATATCTTCCAGTTCTTCCTCGAACAACCCCATAAGGCTACGTTCACATTAGCGTTAAGCTAATGTGCGTCGGGTTTGCGTCGGCGACGCATGCGTCATGCGCCCCTATACTTAACATGGGGGACGCATGCGTTTTTTTTTGTTGCGTTGTGCGACACATGCGTCTTTTTTGCCGCAAGCGTCGGACCAAGAAAACGCAACAAGTTGCATTTTTCTTGCGTCCGATTTTCGGCAAAAACCGACGCATGCGTCGCAAAACGCAGCGTTTTTGCGTGCGTTTTGACGCGTTTTTGCGTGCGTTGTGCGTTGCGTCGCCGACGCAACGGCGCACAACGCTAGTGTGAACGTAGCCTTACTGCAGCTAAATAACTGCTCATAAGCTATGCATGTTCTCGGTTACTCCCTAAGCTGAAGCTGCCAGTGAACATTCTACATTCTGGTTCTTATTTTATTGCCATTTTTTATTTATTTTTGGATTTCTTTGTTATTCGGACTAATTAGCCTTTTTTATTCCAATATATCATTCTAAATATTACATCCAAGGACTCAAAGATACTCAAGGACTTAGAAAAGGAATGGGTGAAAAGAAAAATACTTTTTTATGTTAAACATATTTTTAAAAACGAAGTAAAAGTTTTTTTTTTCTATTATTATTATTATTATTATTGTTATTATTATTTCATTATCCCACAGGCATTGCACAGTTAAACATTTTTGTAATATACTTCATTACCTTATTTTGTTTTCTTCTCTCTCCAACAAATGATGGTGTGCTTTTTCAATCTTAATTTGTGCTTCTTCAGAAGCTCCTTTTAATTGCTGCTCAGTAATAGCTATACAAGCAATTTGTGTGTGGGACTTTCCTGTCTGAGTGTGGGGCTGGGAGCTGAGAGGCTCAGACAGGAAAGTCCTGCTTACATGTGTCTTGAATATAGTGTACAAATCTTTGTGAGCAGCATTTGAAAGCAGAAGGAAGCAAAATTAGGTGGTTACATTACAAAAAAAAAAAAAAAAAAAATCAGAATTTTCCAATGGCTTAAGGATAATTGCATTAAAAAATAAGCCTTATTGACTCTTTAAGAATTTTGACAAGATTTTAGGAGAAATCTTTTATTTTTTTATCGTATTATCTGTTTTAAAAAAATAACAAATTTAGCAATTTGCAATCTGGACACTGAGCCTCAAAGTTGGCTAACACTGTTCTATAGAGATTATTTTCAGCAATTATCTAATTATCCTCATAAGAAAGATAAAAATGAAGGGTGTAGATCACACAAAACCATATTAGTTGGTGTCACCTCCTACCTCACCCTGCATAATGATCTCTGCACAGGTGACGGAGCATGAGTAGAAACTCTGCCACAGATCAAGACCATTGTCTTTTTCAAGGAAGATGACTATTCATTTCTCAAAGAGGATATGTGAGATCTCCTAACATGTCAGTTTTAGCAAAATACGTAAATAGTATGTGTGTGTGTGTATATATATATATATATATATATATATATATATATATATATATATATATATATATATATATATATATATATATATATATATATATACACTCACCGGCCACTTTATTAGGTACACCATGCTAGTAACGGGTTGGACCCCCTTTTGCCTTCAGAACTGCCTCAATTCTTCGTGGCATAGATTCAACAAGGTGCTGGAAGCATTCCTCAGAGATTTTGGTCCATATTGACATGATGGCATCACACAGTTGCCGCAGATTTGTCGGCTGCACATCCCAAAGATGCTCCATACAAGGCAGGATGGATCCATGCTTTCATGTTGTTTACGCCAAATTCTGACCCTACCATCCGAATGTCGCAGCAGAAATCGAGACTCATCAGACCAAGCAACGTTTTTCCAATCTTCTACTGTCCAATTTCGATGAGCTTGTACAAATTGTAGCCTCAGTTTCCTGTTCTTAGCTGAAAGGAGTGGTACCCAGTGTGGTCTTCTGCTGCTGTAGCCCATCTGCCTCAAAGTTCGACGCACTGTGCGTTCAGAGATGCTCTTAGGCCTACCTTGGTTGTAACGGGTGGCGATTTGAGTCACTGTTGCCTTTCTATCAGCTCGAACCAGTCTGCCCATTCTCCTCTGACCTCTGGCATCAACAAGGCATTTCCGCCCACAGAACTGCCGCTCACTGGATTTTTTTTCTTTTTCGGACCATTCTCTGTAAACCCTAGAGATGGTTGTGCGTGAAAATCCCAGTAGATCAACAGTTTCTGAAATACTCAGACCAGCCCTTCTGGCACCAACAACCATGCCACGTTCAAAGGCACTCAAATCACCTTTCTTCCCCATACTGATGCTCGGTTTGAACTGCAGGAGATTGTCTTGACCATGTCTACATGCCTAAATGCACTGAGTTGCCGCCATGTGATTGGCTGATTAGAAATTAAGTGTTAACAAGAAGTTGGACAGGTGTACCTAATAAAGTGGCCGGTGAGTGTATATATATATATATATATATATATATATATATATATATATATATATATATATATATATATATATATATATATATATATATATATATATATATATATATATATATTCTTATAACTGTACATTTTCCTATTCCTGTTATTCTGGAATTTTTTTTTTTAAATAATTTGACAATTGGATGTCCACAGATGTGGGTTTGTCCTTACACTGACGGATAGTATACACTCAGTCCTGATAATGCCAGACTCTGTAGGGACCCAACCTTTGACAAGTGAAATGGTAACACCCATTTGTATTTTTATTTTAAACAAACGATACTTTAGTCATAATAATTTTTTGGATGTTACTAAAAGAGACAAGTTTGACAAGCTACTACAAACCCACCATTTTTGCCATTTTTTTGTGCAAGGATTTTAACGATGATATTTAAAAAAATGTATAATAAAATGTGTCCAACAGAGTACTACCCTTTATTTCCTAAATTTCTCACTACTGTTTGAATGAACACACTGCAGGATAAAGGAAACCTGTCAACAGCTTTTAGACTCCAAAATAACAGCGTGACAATAAAGTACCTATAAAGATGATTACTTCCATAACTTTATATTATAAATGCATGTCTCTGTGGTCTCATAATCTATTGACAATTTCTTATGCAAATGAGCTTGCAAGTGCAGGGTATCTCTTGCGTTTCTCCTCCCAGCTGTCACTCAATGTGTAGGAAAGGCTAAGTGCAACATGAAGGAATAAGGGAATGGGAACCAAACACTAGGGATGGGGGTGATGAAGACCCCTAGATAGGGCAGACAGGGTGACATTAGATCTATCATCCCTATAAAGGTTCCGCACCTATCGCCGAGCAGGATACCTAATCTCTGCCTGACTTTGGCAATAAGCCCTGCATCGGGAAGGTCAGGATGTGCACTAGTCAATCACCACTACCACTAAAGACAGATGGGATACACATACAAGGGGGAACACTTAGCTTGAGTAGACTCAGAGAAAAACACGGACGTTCTGCAAACACCAGAGAGAAAAATAGCCGACTGCTATGTCTCTAAGCCGCAACCTACAACTGGAAATAGAAATATCAACCGCACTTTCCAGCAGCAAGCTTGGAGTTATATACACTCCGGTCCAGGTGTGCAACTGGGTCCTAAAGTCAGAAGGCCCAGGAAGAAGTCTGCAAAGCAAACTGCTGATACCCTCTGCAGTCAGATGCAGAGCGACTGTCTGCAGCCTCTCACACACCCGTGACACCGGCACCGGTCTCCTGACAGTGATTGACAGGTCACTCCTCTCTGTGACTTATTCCACTGGGCAGCATCTCCTGCAGGTGTCGTCATTCTTGGGAATGGCGCAGGTACGGAAACATCTTGAAAACGTTGCGAAAGCTGTATCGTGCATCTGCGTATGCACCGCCCCAGGAATGACAAGAGTCAGTGCGAGATGTCGGGAAGGTGAGCAGGTCACTGAGACTGAGATCTTGCGCATATAGATAGCTGTAAATGCAGGCCATGCTCTTTTGTATAAGAATTTTCTGATGGATTATGAAGAAACGGAGATATTAACTTCTAATTTAAAGATATGGAAGTAATCATCATTACAGGTCATTTTCTATGATGACGTTACTTTGGGTCTAAAAACATGCTGACAGGTTCCCTTTAAGTTCTAGGAAAAAAGGCAAAGAATGGGACTTCTAGTCATGCTTGGCCCGGCCACTCTCCATTTTTGTAACTATTATATATAGAGAAACATTAGGATCAGATACAAAAAACATACGTGACTTATCTATTTGCTCCCAAGAGATGAGTCCCTCTCATAGTAGAATGTATGCAGTTATATCATTTGTATGGGTAGACATCTGTGGTGTCCTTTGCTTATGCTTGCAGAGCTTTTTAGTATGTGATGGGGTTAAACTGGACAGTTTTAGTTTCTGCAGCACTTTACAGGTTTGTCTGTAGTCCTTTAACATGGTATTGCCCTTTGTGTGGAATATCTAAGGAATCGTGCATTGAAAGGAACCAGCAAGGAATAGAGATGACACAAAGAGGTTGAGAGCACAATGCCTCGTCTTGCTCAAGATAGTTTTGAATGAAGTTAGTTATTCATTCCAGTGTCCTAACTCTCGCTTATTCTCCATCTGTATTTAATTTTGATATTCTTTTTTTTTTTTTTTTTTTAGGTTAATAACAGAGATCAAATCATTTTACAACTTAAAACAGACTTGAAAACATCACAGGAGAAATATTTTGGCACTCAAGAAGAAGTAAGTACTCTGAGAGTTTAGACTGAAACGTCTGTTCACAGATCATTCTTCAGTATCCGTAGCTGTTGGTAAGATGGAAACGCTCAGCTCCTTCTCTACCACTTCCTCTGTGCATGGCGCACTTACATGTAGTACAGTCCTCGAGTTGTTGGAATTAAAGGTTTAGTCCTTCGGAGGGGGCTTTTCTGTCATTGTTGACTTTTGTGTTACCCATCACACTATGTGCAACAATAAACAATTTTAGATTCATGGAAGGAAGTTGGGGTATTCACAAGTCACTTGGTTTAATTCAGTGAGAGGCGAGCGCTGACCTTGTTGCATAGTAACAATCTAAATGATGAATATGTGCTGTCACAATGGGATGGCGCTGCTTATTATTGAAAATCTTCTATTAAATTAATGAAAATTATGCAATCTGGATTTTTAGTGGATTTTGTAGCAGTGTAACCCTGAATTTATTATACCAGGTAGAGCATACCTCAGAAAACATTTAGTGCAGTATCCACAATTTAGTGAATTGTATATTTACTGGCTTTAGATTTTCCTTTTGTCTCTTATATTCTGGCTGTGCTAAAAATGATTTAAAGGTTTCTTTCAAAAGAGAAATTATTTATTTTTACCGTTATTAGCAACCAATCAATAAATAACATTAGACGTCTACTTTCTACCTCTGCTTTAAGTAGAGCAGTAAGGTTCATGGTCAGCTTAGAAGTTGGTAATGCAATTAATCATTCCCATTTAGGCATTGCGTATTCTTGATGTTCTTTTACAATATGGTCATGTTAATGTGGTGTTTTTTTTATTTTTTTTCCTCCTGGAACAAGCAGATGTACCATAAAAGCCAACTGTGTGTGTGTTTGCTACAGGGCTTTTGGAGATTCAAGGCCCAGTCCTTATTGGTCCCATACTCTTTGATATTTGGTTGTATGACCAACTGAATAGAGGTTTTCCCTTTCCAGAGGAATTGCATTGCTAATTAAAACTGTTATTCGAGACCAAGATAACATTTGCACATTCTGCCAATTAGTGCAACCAGGCAACTTCTTTATGGCTAGGTTCAACCTTTGTATACGGACCAGGGCTGTGGAGTCGGTAAGACAAACCTCCGACTCCTCAATTTTCATAACACCGACTTTGACTCCACGAAAATGGGCTCCGACTCCATGACTCCAACTTCACAGCCCTAACAGGGCTGTGTAGCCGGTAAGCCAAACCACAAACTCCTCAATTTTTATGACACCGACTCCGATTACACCAAAATGGGCTCCAACTCAGACTCCTACTCCACAGCCCTGGTACAGACCTCTGTTAGGTAGCTCCATGTCAAGTTCTATTATTTATTTTTTTGCCACAAGTAAAATAGAGCATGCTATTTTTCCCATTAAAATGATGACAACGGAGTTTGTTTGGTTCTCTTTTTGTATGTCATAGAAAGGATAAGTTCCATTCAGAAGTTCTGATTTGCTATTTCTATAATTCAAATTTAAAATGGAACTTTGCACGTCCGTGTGAGACTAGCCTGAGAGACACAAACATTTTTTTTATTTCTTAGTTGAATCTCCAAGAGGGTGAAGTTTCAAGGCTTCAGCAAAGGATTAAATCTCTACAAATCGAATCTCGGGAATTGTGGGAAAAAAACAATGATCAGGAGGATAGACTAAGCCAGGCTGAAAAGGCAAAGCAACAGCTCTCGCACGAACAAGAGATCCATCTTGGCCAGGTAAATGTATAATATTTGTTGATTATCCTCATATGAGATATTGTCTAAGATCTTTGCACAAGAGATCCAACAATTTTCTTTGTTGAATCCATCAGATTATAGAAAGATTATCATGCTTCATTGATCAATAATGATAGATACCATATTTTTCGGACTATAAGACGCACCGGACCATAAGACGCACCCCAAATTTGGGGTAAAAATTGCAGAAAAAAAGATTTTTTTTATAAGATGGGGGTCCGTCTTATTGTCCGAATTTACAGTATCTTACCTGAGGGCTGGCGGTGGCAGAGCAGGGTCACAGGAGGCATGGTGTCGGCAGAGGTGGGGTGATACGGTACGGCGTGCACCTGAGCAGGGTCCCTTCCTGCTTAGGTGGGCGACGCCACGGCCTGGTGTCCATGGGAGGGTTGCAGCAGTGGTTACCGGCAGAGGTGCGGGGATGAGGAGGCTCAGTGAGCGCTATGGCGTGAGCGGGGTCCCTTTCACCGGTGAGGTGATGCAGCAGCCCGGTAAGCAGCAGAGCCGGGTGAATCATGTTGTTATCGGTGGTGGCGGTCATCTTCCTGAGGCCATGCGTGCGCAGATGGAGTGCTCTGCTTCCCGGGGCTTCAGGAAAATGCCCGCGGGACCCCGCGCGTGCGCAGATGGAGATCGCGGCGGCCATTTTCCTGAAGCCAAGATCTAAATCTGTGAACTCGGCTTCAGGAAAATGGCAACCGCGATCTCCATCTGCGCACGCGCGGTCTCAGGAAGATGGCCGCCACCACCGATAACAACATGATTCACCCGGCGCTGCTGCTTACCGGGCTGCTGCATCATCTCACCGGTGAAAGGGACCCCGCTTACTGCGCCTCCTCATCCCCGCACCTCTGCCGCTGCCACCACACCACTGCGGGTAAGCCTGCATTACGACTGTTAGACGCACCCCCTATTTTCCCCCTTTTTTGGGGGGGAAAAAGTGCGTCTTGTAGTCCGAAAAATACGGTACTTGATACTTGAACATTGAGTAGCTTAACACAGAAACTTCTCATTTACACAGTTTATACCCTTTAATGGGGGGAAAAATTCTAATTGTTCCTTCAACTGTACAATTTTCCTTTAAGCAGACGTCCCATTCATCAAGTTAAATAATAACATTGTGTGAGTGAAGTTGACAGGTTGGCAGATTGCTTTATGGAATTCAAGTTGAGCATTTACTCTTCCCAGATCTCTGCATGTTCTTGATTTTATAAGTAGACGTGGGATCAAAAGCCATATATACATTCAAGCACGTTTTACAGTGTGATGAGATAATTTCTAAATTAGTAACTCCACGTGCTCCACTTACTGAACAGTTTAAACCAAGGAATATAATGAAAGTCCTCTACCTCTGTTGTTTTCATGGGGCCAGTCTTCCCTTGTGAATATGCTGAATCTTGTATATATAACACTGCAAGTGTCCATCTGTCCGAAGATGGGGTGGACGGCACCTGCGCAGTGTGGTGCCGGAATCAGCGAGTGCTCATGTTGCACTTCGGCGCCATTTTATTGAAGACACTGTGTACGCGAATATTGAAGTATTGTACTACAAAATTGCCACAGCACCATTTTATTGAAGTATTATACTACAAAATTAACATAGCACAAAATATACCAATCAAAATGCTCGCCACCCGGACGTAGAACGGGTTCATAGCACTGCGCACGCACTCACTCCGATGCCAATTTATTTCTAATACACCGCAGAGCACTACTCAAACGCTGACCATATGTCTACTAGAAAAAGGGAGATTACTTTAACCGTAATAAACAAAAATATAATTAAAGATAAAAGATAAAGGAAAGGAAAAAAGCAAGGGGAGGAATACATAGACAACACCCGACCTAGGAAGTCCAGGAGCAGTGCAAAAAAAAATAAAAGGGAGGAAGACATACATAAGACCCCACCCACAAACTCCCGTACCAAACACACAAGATAAAGAAATGCCACACAGTTTAAAAAAAAATCAGTTTACATAGAATTTATTAAACAATAAATACATTTCTTTATCAGTAAATGCTGCAGTATAATTAAAAAACTGCCAATAAATTTATACAATCATATTCATTCATTAATCGTGCTATTCAAAAGCCACAAAGTACAAAGGCAAAAAAGCAAGAAGGGCTGAAGCTCAAAGGTTTTGTAGAAGTAACGTTGCAGAACAGCACCTTCAATTGCAGCATGAAGCCAGTGCTGTCAGAAAAAGGACTGTCTGTCAAAATCTCACCCAGAGAGAGTGTCACCAGATTGCAGACACTGAAAGGTATAGGTCTACCCAACAGAATATGATGGAAGGTGAGCTTCAGCAGCATTGTGAACCCAAAACAGGGAGACCCACAGTGAGATCTTGCAAAACTGCTTTGCTTGCCGAAAACTTTAATGAAGAACGACATTGAAGCATGCTATCTTGGCCCAATGAACAAAAAATGCCCAATTTGTAATGCTAACCATTTCAAAAATGAAATTACAAAACACTGTTGTCTTATTTTACAGGTTGGACCAGGGGCTTACCTACAGTATTATAGAATGCTGTAGATAAGCCCTGAAAGGCAGTAGCCGCATCTTATAAAGGCCAAAACAGCTGACAGGTTCCCTTTAATGCAGGAAGCTGACACACCAATTTACAGTTCATGTCTATTGGCCTACTTTAAAACTGAGGCGAACCATTTGAATTGGGTGTGCAAGAATCTAAGTACCATAAGAGCTGAAGAATATGACATTCTTCACTAATTAGTAAACAACCACTATTTCAAGGATGTAGATATCCTACCTGGAAAAAAAGTAATATTGCCCTCAACTTTCCAGGGAAGTCCAAGAAATTTGGCACAGAACTACTAAGATGCCATGGCAATGGTCAGGAAATATGGCAAACCGAACCTATTTGTAACAGTCACGTGCAGTCCAAAATGGATGGAAATCAGGGAAAACTTACTTCTTAGTAAGCAAACATGTGACAGGCCCGATTTAATAGCATGAGTATTTAACATGAAACTAAAATTTCTTCTAGGAGACAACTAGATACCACATACTTGGAAGTGTTTATGGTATGGTGTATGTATTGGAGTTCCCAAAAAGAGGGATCTCTCGCAGACACATATTGGTATTTATGGACCTGGAATACAAGACCTGGGAGAAAGAAAGGTTGACAACATTGTTTGTGCGAAGCTCCTACACAAAGACACTCATCTGAGGCTTTATGAAACTGTACGATCTTGCATGTTACAGGGTCCATGTGTTCCTCTGAATCCAAATGCACCATGTATGGATAACGGGAACTGTAGCAAAGGCTTTTCCAAGGATTTCTGTTCCAAACCTAATACCAGTGTAAATGGATACCCTAAATACCAACGACTGAACGATGAGAACTTTGTTGAACGTGATGGAAAAAGGGTTGATAACAGATGGGTTGTACATTACATTAGAGTTTTGCAGTCCCATACAAAGTGTAAAATATTTGTTCAAATACGTTTACAAAGGGCATAATTGTACAAATATCCAATTTGTTACTGTCTCCACCGAACAAGAATCCACAAATGAACGAGATTAAGTAAAAAGTTACTTGGAAACTTGATATGTAAGTGCACCTGAAGCATGCTGGAGAATATAAAATGGCCAATAAAACTGATCATGTGTAAAGATTAAATGTCAACCTTGAGGACAAGAATACAATATACTTTATACCAGGTCAAGAAGCTGACGTTTTGCAACAGAAAGACTCCAAGTCTATACTTCGTGCTTGGTTTAAACTGAATTGGAAAGATCCTAGTGTCCAACAATATTTATACATTGAAATATCTGAACATTACACATGAGATGATAAAAATGTTACATGGAAAACACCTAGAAACGCAAAAAAACCCTTAGAGGGTCATACGAAATAAATCCAACTCTAAAGCATATATACCACACCTAGACCCCAGCCTGCCGCCTCAACGCGCGTTTCGCCATTCTTCGTGTTGAGGCGGCAGACTGGGGTCTATTTCTCTCACTACATATAAGTTATATGGTTACACATGCACCTTATATTTATATTATGTAGCTCTGTACTTTCTATCTCCTTATACTCTGCATAAGTCTCCATGCATTTGCACTTTACTTATTCATGGACAACTTGTGCAATAGCCTTTTACTATATTAGTCCCTTTGGACATTTGATTATGGTGTACAGCTGTGCTGCAATAGATTCCCGTGCACATGCACTTTATATATGATTGT
Source organism: Ranitomeya variabilis (assembly GCF_051348905.1). Classification (NCBI taxonomy): domain Eukaryota; kingdom Metazoa; phylum Chordata; class Amphibia; order Anura; family Dendrobatidae; genus Ranitomeya; species Ranitomeya variabilis. The sequence continues at coordinate 486,395,784 of NC_135237.1, forward strand.
TGGGATTAACTATGCAATGAGCTGGTATATATTACTATATGTAAATTTACGATTAGGTACATTTTATGCAATATTTCATATAGTGTGCATAATTTATTTATTATTATTTTTTTCATATATAGTGATTGAGTACCTTTCCTATCCTGCTTGGTTAGCTAAACTCTGATTAATGTTTATAATATACCATCTTCTAATATAATAAAGATAATAGTTTTTCTATAAGATACTCTGTATTTGACCCCTTTTTGCATTTTTTGAGGTCTTTTCTTTTGTGATATGGAAAACACTTACCAAAGGTCATAAAACCGCAATTGGCAGAATGTTTACCTGTAGTCCATTAGACAGAGAAAAATGCTTTTTCCGAATTCTCTTTTTTTGAGGATCTCCGAACAATTAAAGGAAACCATTTTGCTACTTTCCAAAAAGCATGTATTGCAAGAGGGTTAACTGATGATGACTAGAATAGAATATAGAGTGGAATACTTGCCAAACAGAAGCCGCCACTTATCAAATGCCAATACAACTTAGGCAATTGTATGCATTTATATGCATCATGTGTGAGCCGTCCAATGCAGCCGCATTGTTTCACAATGGCACAATAAAAATCTCATGGAAGACTATAACAGGCATTTTCCTCATATAGAAAAGGCCCTCTATATGACATTACATGAAATTGAGTCTGTGTGTGACACATGGAAAGTCATTAAAGGATTTTTTTTGCCTACAACTTCCTGTTGGCAAGTACGAGGAGTCAGTCTATTCTGGCAAATATTGCAACCCTGTTGCCGAAAAGACTTTGAGGAGAATTTCCAAATGTTAAACCCAAGACAACAAAAGCCTTTTCGACAAAATCAAAGAAGCAATTGAAAACCTCAACTTTCCAAAATGTCTATTTTTCATTGACAGAACTGGTGGAAGTGGAAAAACATTCCTGTATAATACCATCATGCATTACGTTCGTAGCAAAAACAAATTACTTTCCATGTGTATTTACAGGTATTGCAGCTACTTTGCCGGAGGGAGGCTGAATTTCACATAACCTGTTCAAACTGCCTATACCAATTAATGAAATGTCTATTTGCAATATTCGTCATGGCAGCAATACTGCCAATGAGTTGAAAAACGCCAAAATCATAACCTGGGACGAACCTTCTATGGCTCTACCTCATGTTGTAAATGCAGTTGACATATTGTACAAATAACTCATGGCTGAAGATGCAAACGTTCCCTCCAAAAAATGTTGGGAAGCGCAGTCTTTCTTTTTGGTGGAGATTTTCGACAAGTTCCTCCTGTTGTACCACATGGCAGCAGAACCAAATTAATTTGAGCATGCATGAAGAACAGCTATTGTTGGAGGAATGTTGAAGTCCTCAAATTGGATATACCGTATATACTCGTATAAGTATAAGTATGAGTATAAGCCGAGATTTTCAGCCCACTTTTTTGGGCTGAAATTGCCCCTCTCGGCTTATACTCGAGTCATACCGGGGGTCGGCAGGGGAGAGGGAGCGGGGGCTGTTTAAAAATACTCACCTAGTCCAGGCGCGGTCCCTGCTTCCCCAGCGCCGGCAGCAGCAGCTTCTTCCTGTACTCAGCGGTCACATGGTCCCGCTCATTACAGTAAATGAATATTCGGCTCCACCTCCCATAGGGGTGGAGCCGCCTATTCATTACTGTAATCAGCGGGACCGTGACCGCTGAGTATAGGATGAAGCGCTGCGGCGTCGGGGAAGCAGGATCTACACAGCGGCAGGACCAGGTGAGTATATGGGGAGGGGAGCGCAGCACTGCGCGATAGTGACCTGCTCCTCGTTCCGGGCGCCGATCTGTCTCCAGCAGTGACGCTGAGGTCAGAAGGCGCGGTGACGTGGTCAGTGCGCGCCCTCTGCTGAACGTCAGTGCTGGAGACAGATCGGCGCCCGGAACGAGGAGCAGGTGACTATTGAAAGTGCGGGGGCCTGAGCGACGGAGAGGTGAGTATGTGATTTTTTTTTTTATCGCAGCAAATGGGGCAAGTGTCTGTATGGAGCATCTATGGGGCCATAACGTTCCTGCAGCACTATATGGGGCCATAACATTCCTGCAGCACTATATGGGGCCATAACGTTCCTGCAGCACTATATGGGGCCATAACGTTCCTGCAGCACTATATGGGGCCATAACGTTCCTGCAGCACTATATGGGGCCATAACGTTCCTGCAGCACTATATGGGGCCATAACGTTCCTGCAGCACTATATGGGGCCATAACGTTCCTGCAGCACTATATGGGGCCATAACATTCCTGCAGCACTATATGGGGCCATAACATTCCTGCAGCACTATATGGGGCCATAACGTTTCTGCAGCACTATATGGGGCCATAACGTTCCTGCAGCACTATATGGGGCCATAACGTTCCTGCAGCACTATATGGGGCCATAACATTCCTGCAGCACTATATGGGGCCATAACATTCCTGCAGCACTATATGGGGCCATAACGTTCCTGCAGCACTATATGGGGCCATAACGTTCCTGCAGCACTATATGGGGCCATAACATTCCTGCAGCACTATATGGGGCCATAACGTTTGTGCAGCACTATATGGGGCCATAACGTTTGTGCAGCACTATATGGGGCCATAACGTTTGTGCAGCACTATATGGGGCCATAACGTTTCTGCAGCACTATATGGGGCCATAACGTTTCTGCAGCACTATATAGGGGCATAATGTTTGTGCAGCACTATATGGGGCAAATGTGTGTATGGGGGCCATAATTAACGTTTGTAGGGCACTACGGCATATGGGGCAAGTGTCTGTATGGAGCATCTTATAGGGCCATAACGTTTGTGCAGCACTATAAGGGGCAAATATCTTTATAGAGCATCTTATGGGGCCATAATCAGCATTTGTGCAGCATTATATTGGGCAAATGTGTCTATGGAGCATCTTCTGGGGCCTTTATTAACCTTTATGCAGGATTATATGGGGCGTATTTTAATATGGAACATCTTATGGGGCCATAATGAACAGTATGGAGCATTATATGGGGCTCCTGATTCAATATGGATATTCAAAGACACTTAACCTACTGATGTCTCAATTAATTTTACTTTTATTAGAATCTATTATTACTTTTGACATTTACCGGTAGCTGCTGCATTTTCCCCCCTAGGCTTATACTCGAGTCAATAAGTTTTCCCAGTTTTTTGTGGCAAAATTAGGGGGGTCGGCTTATACTCGGGTCGGCTTATACTCGAGTATATACGGTATATCTTCAAATTGGACCAAAAATGCATACCAATGCGTATCAATGCTACACCAGCATTGATTCAATTCAGCAAGACACTGCAAATGCTGAGGAAGCAGCAAACTATCTAATGTAATTCTTAAAGGGAACCTGTCACCCCCCCCCAGGCGTTTGTAACTAAAAGAGCCATCTTATGCAGCACTAATGCTGCATTTGGACAAGGTGGCTCTTTTAGTTATGCTCCTTGCACACACTAAAATAAACACTTATAAAATGTGCCCCCTCATACCGTGAAATCGCCAGGAAGGCGGGACTTTCCTTCCTAATCAGACGCAGCACAGCTGTCATTCATACCCCCTTGGTGCCGGGCGCCGCCTCACGTTGTTTGAATCTGTCCTGGAGCCTGCACTGTTATGTTATCCCTTGGGCATGCGCAGTGAGCGCTGCCCGTCTTCTGACATCATTTGATGTCAGGCTGACTGCGCTTGTGCGGCCGCACTGCCCGAGATCCCGCCCCGCAGTGTCTTCTGATTTATTCATACTGCGGGGCTGGGATTCATGGGCATGTGCAGTGCATATCTTCGCCTCTCACTCATCTCCCTCCGCCTTCTTCAGACTATGCGGCGTCAGCTGATCCCTGATCGCAGTGGTATTGACGGTTTTGCCCAGAGTTTTATAATTAAGCACATAGTTATACATCTGATTACTTCTACTCAAGTGCATGACCTTTCATTTATCCCCATTAAAGCTCATTTGCCATTTATCAGCCCAAGCTTCTAGTTTACATAAATCATCCTGTAATATAAAATTGTCCTCCTCTGTATTGATTACCCTGCAGAGTTTAGTGTCATCTGCAAATATTGAAATTCCACTCTGTATGCCCCCTACAAGATAATTAATAAATATGTTAAAAAGAAGAGGGCCCAATACTGACCCCTGTGATACCCCACTACTAAACGCGACCCAGTCCGAGTGTGCTCCATTAATAACCACCCTTTGTTTCCTATCCCTGAGCCAACTCTCAACCCACTTACACATATTGTCCCCTATCCCCGTTATTCTGTCAGCAGGATTGTGCACAGTAACCTACAGACCGTGTCAGTTCGGCGCTGTTATACTGATTAAAATGATACCTTGGTTGATGAAATCTGTCTTGTGGCTGTTGTTTAATCTTTATTTTCAGTTTTTAGTTAAGGATATGCTCGTGCTCCAGGGCGGCCTGTGGGAACGGGGTTTTCATGGGGTGAACTGTGTACGGCTTCTGACAGGTCACTGATCCCTCAGTGACCTGCCCCCTAGTTAACATAAATATTATATTTACATACTAAAATAAAAAAGTGTCGCCTGCGCTGCTGCATATCACATGTGTAATATGCATATAATTATTAGGGTTGAGGTTATACTGATAGTAAAAAAAAAAAAAAAAATAATAATCAGTAGCTGCGCAGTAGCAGCTACCGGTTTATATAGAGGTGATCCAATATCTGCTACTACCCATGCCCTAGCGGCGCCATTTTGCTAGAGAAAAAAAAAAATTCCTCTTGATCTTTTAGAGATCATTTCATGTTCATCCTGCTTAACTGTTCACAATAACAGTAATTTTGACCAGGGGTGCCCAAACTTTTACATGCTACTTTACTTCATATCCTATAGATATAATATGTTTATAGGCTCATTATTAGGTTCAAAATGGGTGCATTTTTTGACAAATATATAAGAAATGTCATTGAAACATTTGGTTGAATTTGGCAGGGTTCTAGTTTATTAGACCATTACAGTCTATGATTTAAATACTATTACCGAACTCCTATGTCCTGTCTTATAATCAGGTATTTCAATTTGATTGTGGACTTGTAAAGAACAGTTTTCTATCAGAAATTAGTGCCAGTAGGTTCTGGGTATAGATACACAATCTATATTCCCAACACCATTATCCTAGCTTATTTCCCGAAATATTCAAGGAACTTAACTTGACAAATGTTGGCTTTTGGCTTGTGATATCAAGCCTGCATAATAAATTAAGGCGATTTTACAAGTCAAATTGAAAGCAATGAAAAAAAATGTGCTGAACTGCTTAGAATAAGCAGGATGTGGTATTTAATCAGCTCCTCTTAGAATAAAAATTAGTAACTAAACAATAAGCCTTTATGTGCCTTTCTAAAATCTGATGAACAGAAAAGTCCTTCTCTTTCGTGTCCTTCCGCCTTTGCCTTTATAGTCTGATCTCTTGTGTGCGTCCGTGTGGTAATATATGCAACATAACTCCCCATGATCTTCATCCTTCCTTTCTATTTAATGGCATGCACATCCAGTTTTCCCTACTGCATATTAAACAGTATTTGTCTAGCTCGATGCTAATATCTGGCTTCACTAGTTGTCATTGTTTGCCTTAGCGTTACCACTGTTAGACCGATTTTCATCCCTCTTGATATTAGGTTACATATTATTTTATCATACTCGGTTTGCAAACACCCAAGAGTTCCCATTGGGAACAGTCCATAGAAGAACAATGAAAACTGCCCATTAACTTGAAGATTTGCCACTAATCCGAATTATGTTCTAAAGTAGACACTAAAAACACGGAGTAGCAATCCTTTAAAAAATTATTACAAAATGTATTCAGAAAAATACATACAAAGACAGGTAAAAAGACATGTACATTGCACATAAAGGCAAGGTAATATGAAGGGCTCAGTGGGAACAGGATGACTAGCTCATCCAAAAAACATGTATAGTAGATATGGGAACTGGACCATGGAAAATTTACTCAGATAGTGCAACAAATGCTAGTCATAAAGTGACAGTGCTTCAGCATTTCAAAAACAACCCAATGTACAAACATGGTATTGCTAGTAAAAAAGTAATAAATCATAGTCAATCAGACAATTGAATTAGAGTATACTGGGAAGACAAAATCCCAAGCAGCATACCAGTACATGTATGGAAAATACAATTTATCACTTAGTCCATATCCTTACCCATATTGTCCTACTAGGATGAGTCAGTCAGCAGCTGCAACGCGCGTTTCGCTTGGCCTTTCTCGGGAGGCTATGTATGTTATAAAGTGTGGTCTGCAAAGTGAGCAAATAATGAAACATTTGGAACAATACCTCTATCATTGCAGTATTTCTTAGCAGTAAATAAGAAACAAACCATATACATTTTTTGTACTGAGAAAACCGTTTTATCATCTGTTGGTTTTAGTGCAATAGCCATTGCGGTAATTAATACAACGGTTGTTTACAATCAGGAATACTTCAATTGCATACTTTCAGGAACCGTGCCACACCTTCACATGCATTTTGAGTCTAGGGAAGCTCAGCTACATTGATGGCAACGACAATACTGAGCTGCAATACTATATATACAAACTGCGGGCAGGTGTGGCATTACTTTTTGAAGAAAGCATTTTTTTTTCTAATCCCTTTTTATGATCATCCTGTACATTGACATTGTTTTTTATTACCAGTGTAATTTTTATTAAGGTAATTTTTATTAAGGTTATTATAACATTAATTACCACTTCTATTTTTGGTTAGGGTCAAATAAAATAATCAAAAAGGGCAGCTGATCAATGGGTGGTTCTTCAAAATTAGTAAAATAATGTTGAAGTCACTAATGCATTTTCAGATGTAGGAAAGTATGCTATTCTCTATTTCAGATCCAGAACTACGTGATGATTGTAGAGAAACTTCAGAGCGACCTAGATCAAGCCAAACGTTCTCACACTGCTGACTTAGAAAGGTGGAACCAAAAGGCTTCCCTCATGCAAAAAGATCTGATCTCTGAATCTACAGAACATCAAGCAGATCTTCTGAAAATGCAAGATTCCAAGGATAAAGTGCGATCTCTTGAAGAAGACTTAGAGCGTGCCGAACTCATGTACCAAGATGCCAAAAAGAAGGTAGTAAGCCAAGCATGAATTTTTATATTAACATGGTATAAGAATATGTAAAGATTTGACATGAAGGCTATATGTAGATAATGCACACTTGTTTGGACATATTTAGCTTACTTTAAAACAAGTTTATCTCCTGTAGGATTGGATCCAACCTAGCATTTGGAGAATGTGTAGAGGGTTTGAGGGGCAGCTAAAAAGTGCTTCCTAAAGCTTCTATGGCTTTCCACTGCATCCATAGAAGTTAAAAAACTTTCCTTTTGTTAATTGCTGCTTGATTTACCGATTTTGTGGCTTAAAAATAGAGGGCAAACTCTTAGGACACATTTATGAAGCATTTTTGACAAATGTGAACCAAGGTGAAAAGAGCAGTCATGGAGGTTTGCGAAAGGAATGTTTTCCCATTCTTGTTTGATGTAGAATTCTAGCTGGTCCACAGTTTTGGGTCTTCTTTGCTGAATTTTCGTTTCATAAGGTGTCAAATATTTTCTGTTGGTGAAAGGTCTGGACTTTAGGAGGTCAATTCATCCCCTGAATTTTTTCTTTTGCAAAGCCATGCTGTTGTCATGGTTGCAGTTTGTGGTTTTGCATTGTCTTGCTGAAATATTCAAGGCCTTGCGTGAAATAGACATTGTCTGGATGGGAGCATATGTTGTCCTAAATCCTCCATATAATGCTCAGCATTGATAGTGCCTTTCAAGATGTGTAAGTTGCCCCAGCCATAGGCTCTAATGCAACCCCATACCATCAGAGATGCAGTCTTTTGAGCATGCGCTGATAATAAGCTGAATGGTCTTCCTCCTGTAAGGGCTCGACGGCTCTCCTGACCCAACTTTTGTCAGCATGTATTTCTATGCAGCTGTCACACTTAACTCAGAATGGCCGATGGCCAGTCTGAGGATTGTGATGCGATCCTCGTTCCAGTAATATGGTAATCTAACTGCACCCTAACTATCACTAATGTCGGCAAAATAGGTGGGCAGGGGTAGGAGTGTATATTTAGTTTGATTTACATACACTTGATTAGCCAGAACGTGTCTCTGAATTGTACTGAGCTTCTAGCAAGACAAGGAGCAAGGTACAGCAGTACATTTTACATATTCTGAAAGGACTGCCCAAGCCCTATTTCAGGATACTATTAGTATGCTATGAAAAAAATCCCCTGACAGACTCCCTTTAAGTAACCAATCCCATAGTGTTCTGATTTTTCTAGAATAAAGGTGTATGCATGAAATGTGAGTTGCTGTCTAAAACTTGTGGTACTTTTCTGCTTCTAGGTCACCACTCAAGAAGAAACTGTAAAACAGCAAAATTCAGTCATAGAACATCTACAACAACATGTCCAATCGTTGGAGCAAAAAATATTAAAAGTCCAGAATAAGGCTAGAGCATCAGAGTCTGCTCTAGAACAGTATAAGAAAAAATATCTATCCCTTAAGGATACTATGAAGTGTCTGGAGAAACATGTCGGTGCCCTGCAAAGGCATGTGGCAGAATCTACTAGTGAGGTAGGAAAACCATGTACTTAACCATACATTAGAAACAGTACATACACCTGTTCTTAAAGGAAAGCAGTCGGCATGGAGCGCTTTCAGAGACAAGTCCTGCAATACCTTTACATGGCCAATCTGTTCCTTGGTTACTGAAAAATCAGCATTGGAATTGATATACAAGTGAGACTAAAGAGCTATTGTAGATCTAAAGCTTTTGTCACTCCGGCTCTAGTCCTGACTAGAGTTGAGCGACTTTTACATTTTTAGGATCGAGTCGGGTTTCGCGAAACCCGACTTTCTCAAAAGTCGGGTCGGGTGAAATCGGACGATTATTGCGAAAAGTCGGGGGCCGACTGAAACACGAAACCCAATGCAAGTCAATGGGTAATCAAAATCGGCAGTGAGTGGAGGACAGGAAAACACCTACAGTGCCCATTTTAATGCCAAAAACATCAATTCTTATTACTGAAGCTTGTCAATCTTAATTTCCTTTATAATAATAGTTACGCATTGAAAACAGGGGGTCATTTGGCTAGTTGTGGGGGGGTAGGGCTGGCTCAAGATTTTCTTGGGGCCAGGAAACGCGGAATACGTCACGGCGGTGGAGCAGGGAGAGGTAAGTATTTCAACTTTGCAAGTGCTGTGATCCTGAGCAAGCAGGGGGGGCCCACTAGTTGGCACTGACACTTTTGCGTACTATGAGGGGCCTTGTGCCAGTGCCAACGAGTATGCCCCCCCACCTGATGAAGGAACCTGCACTTTCATCTGCACCTTCCTCTTTTTCCCCGTGTAAGGTGGTATAGTATGCGGGAAGGGGAACCTGACTTTCAGCAGGTCAGATTCTGGCTGTGTAGAGTGCAAGGGGAATGTAGTGGTCTGGGTCAATGTACCAGCAGTCTCATCTAGCAGTGGCTGGGCAATGGGCAGGATGAGGAGGAAACACAGATATAGGCCCAAAATAAAAAAGTAGGCTAAAAGCAGTTAAAAATTGGTAACAGGAGTACACAGGCGTCATAGCTTTGTTCAGTGGAGGACAACTGTAAGGACTGGCTGACACAGTTACTAGGCCCAAATAAGTAAGTAGGCTAAATGCAGTTCAAAATTGGTAACAGGAGTACACAGGCGGCATAGCTTTGTTCAGTGGAGGACAACTGTAAGGACTGGCTGATGCAGTAAATAGGCCCAAATAAGTAAGTAGGCTAAATGCAGTTCAAAATTTGTAACAGGAGTACACAGGCGGCATTGTTTTGTTCAGTGGAGGACAACTGTAAGGACTGGCGCAGACAGACACACGTAGTAGGCCTAAAATAAAAAAGTAGGCTAAATGCAGTTCACAATTGGAAACAGGAGTACACAGGCGGCATAGCTTTGTTCAGTGAAGGACAACTGCAAGGACTGGCTGACAGTTACTAGGCCCAAATAAGTAAGTAGGCTAAATGCAGTTCAAAATTTGTAACAGGAGTACACAGGCGGCATTGCTTTGTTCAGTGGAGGACAACTGTAAGGACTGGTGCAGACAGACACAGTTAGTAGGCCTAAAATAAAAAAGTAGGCTAAATGCAGTTCAAAATTGGTAACAGGAGTACACAGGCGGCATAGCTTTATTCAGTGGAGGACAACTGTAAGGACTGGCGCAGACAGACACAGGTAGTAGGCCTAAAATAAAAAAGTAGGCTAAATGCAGTTCAAAATTGGTAACAGGAGTACACAGGCGGCATAGCATTGTTCAGCGGAGGACAACTGTAAGGAGAGGCTGACACAGTGAGTAGGCCCAAATAAGTAAGTAGGCTAAATGTCTGCCAAAATTTTTTCATAAATAGGTGGCATAGCTAGGTACAGGGGTGGGCTCCTCTGCTGAGTAGCAGACAGTGGTAGTAGGCGCAAAGTATTAACTGGTCTAAATGGAGGCCAGGGCCCCTGTATATTTTAACTATCATCTATCATTTCAACAAATTTGTATTGGCAGTGCCATTGAAGGATTTAACAGCACAGTCTACACAGTGGTGGAGCAGGGACAGGTAAGTATTGCAAGTGGTAGAGCACTGTTTGAGCTGGGGGGGAACACTCTCGTGGGCGGCGGTAGTGGCACAGGGCCCCTCATATTACGACAGTGTGTCTGACGTTGGTTGTGCACCACCACCGTCAGAGAAACTTCATTGTACTGTGAGGGACCCTGTGCCAGTGCCGTCGCCCAAGAGTGGGCACACCCACCTGTCCAGGCAAACGGCACTCACATGGGTGCTTGTGCCAAGTGGTGACCACGGCCCTGTGGGGGGAGTCAGCCCATTTAGGGAGGTCTAAAATGGCCTATGGTGGACATTCAGCAGCTGCAAATGGAGGAATTGGAGCAGTCAGTAAGAGGAGGCAAAAAGCAAGACATTTTTCAGGCAAGCTACGTGTCAGCAGGGGAAGGTGGGGCAAAATAATTTTAAATCCATGATTGGTTCATTTTAATGAAGGTTAGATCATCAACATTTCGGGTAGCCAGACGTGTCCTTTTTTCGGTCAGTGTTGAACCAGCAGCACTGAAGACTCTTTCTGATAGCACACTAGCAGCTGGGCAAGCGAGCTCCTGTAATGCATATTCTGCCAATTCAGGCCAGGTGTCTATTTTAGATGCCCAATAATCAAAGGGGAATGGCCTGTGAGGGAGAACATCGATAAGGGAGGAAAAATAGTTCATAACCATTCTGGACAAATGCTGTCTCCTGTCACTTTGAATCGATGCAGCAGTACCTGTCGTGTCTGCAGTCATTGCGAAATCACTCCACAACCTGGTCATAAAACCCTCTGTCCAACGCCACTTCATATTTGTGCACCTCTAACACCTCTGCCATGTTGCCCCCTACAGCTCGTGTGAGAACCATCACCGCCGCTGTGTGCTGGGAATGCCTGAACCAAACGGTCTACAAGAGTTGCTTGTTTGGTAGCCAATATTTGCTCAAGGTTCTCATGTGGCATGATATTTTATAATTTTCCTTTATATCGTGGATCCAGGAGGCAGGCCAACCAGTAATCGTCATCGGTCATCATTTTGATAATGCGGGGGTCCCTTTTTAGGATACGCAAGGCATATTCAGCCATGTGGGCTAATGTTCCAGGTGTCAATTCACTGCTTGTGCTGGGTTGAGGAGCACTTTCTTGCAAATCAACATCACTTGTGTCCCGCAAAAACCCTGTACCTGACCTTGCAGCGCCACCAGTTTCTATTGCCCCCTGAGAAGCAGCCTCCCATAAATATTCATCCCCATCATCCTCCTTCTCTTCGTCCGCCACCTCGTCCAGGAGAGTTCCCTCAGCAGACAATGGCTGACTGTCATCAAGGCTTCCCTCCTCCTCGGCTGCAGACACCTGCTCCTTAATGTGCATCAAACTTTGCATCAGCAGACGCATTAGTGGGATGCTCATGCTTATGATGGCATCGTCTGCACTTACCAGCCGTGTGCATTCCTCAAAACACTGAAGGACTTGACAGAGGTCTTGTAGCTTCGACCACTGCACACCAGACAACTCCATGTCTGCCATCCAACTGCCTGCCCGTGTATGTGTATTCTCCCACAAATAAATTAGAGCACACCTCTGTTCGCACAGCCTCTGAAGCATGTGCAGTGTGGAGTTCCACCTTGTTGCAACGTCGATTATTAGGCGGTGCTGGGGAAGATTCAGCGATCGCTGATGGTTCAGCATACTGCTGGAGTGTACGGGCGACCGGCGGATGTGCGAGCAAAGTCTTCGCACCTTCAGGAGCAGGGCTGGTAACCCTGGATAATTTTTCAGGAAGCACTGCACCACGAGGTTCAAGGTGTGAGCCAGGCAAGGTATGTGTTTCAGTTCTGAAAGGGCTATGGCAGTCAGTGATAACGGAAGGAATTTTATGGCTACCTTGCCTGCCTCAAGATGTACACTGCCCAGCCATGACTGAGTTTCTTGCTGCAAGTACTCAGCCAATACTTCCGCGGTGTGTCTGTTGTCGCCCAAACACTTCATTTCCAACACAGCCTGCTGACGCTTACCACTAGCTGTTCCATAATGGGACACCTCGTGTGCAACACTGGCAGCTGCGGATGGAGTGGTCGTGCGACTGCGCTCTGTGGACGAGCTTTCGCTTCTGGAGGAGGAGGGGTGGCGAACGCCTACAACCAACTGTTTCCTAGACTGTGGGCTAGGCAGAACTGTCCCACTATGGCTGTCCCCTGTGGACCCTGCATCCTCCACATTAACCCAGTGCACCGTGATGGACACGTAACGTCCCTGGCCATGCCTACTGGTCCATGCATCTGTTGTGAGGTGCACCTTTCTACTGACTGATTGCCCCAGTGCATGGACAATGCGGTCTTTGACATGCTGGTGGAGGGCTGGGATGGCTTTTATCGCAAAGAAGTGTCGACTGGGTAGGTCATAGCGTGGTACTGCGTTAGGCCATCAGGGCTTTGAAAGCTTCGCTTTCAACCAACTGGTAGGGCATCATCTCTAACGAGATTAGTCTAGCAATGTGGGCATTCAAACCCTGTGTACGCGGATGAGAGGATGAGTACTTCCTTTTCCTAATGAGTCTCTTGTAGGGTGAGCTGGACTGGAGAGCTGCATATGGTGGAACTAGCGGGGGTGGTGGTGGACATGGCAGATTGAGAGAGGGTTGGTGATGGTATTCTTGATGTTGGCCTACATACAGTGTTTCCTACCAAGTACCTTGTGATTCCCTGACTGCTTTGGCCTTGCGACAATACCTCCACATTTTCTGCTGGTGGTGTCCTAACCGGTGGGCTTACAGTGAGGGAAGCAATGTAGCGTTGCTGACTACCTTCATTCTGAGCGGGTGCACCAACGGTACGGGACGTTTGGTAGTTAGTCCAGGCTTGCAAGTGCATGCTGGTTTAAATGTCTACGCATGCACGTTGTATTTAAATTTTGGAGATTCTTCCCTCTGCTAATGGTCTTTGAGCATTTCTTATAGATAACTTTTGACTGATCATTCGGATCTTGGTTAAAAAATTGCCACACTGCTCTCTTCCTACTATGGATAACATTTTCAGGCATTGCACGATGTGCTACTTTCACCGGATGGCCACGCTGTCCTAAAACTGTTTTTTGTTTTTGACAAACGTGTTTGGCCTGATACGGGCCTGCCAGTTGACAGCTGTTGCGATGTAGATGGCTGCTGCGGATCATCCTCCTCCACTTCTGAGCTACTGGCAGCGGCACACTCTTCCCCCAATGGCTGCCAATCTGGGTCAACAACTGGGTCATCTATCACATCCTCTTCAATGTCATGTGCACCTTCCTCTGTGTCACCGTGTAAGGTGCTATAGTGTTCGGGATGGGGCACCATAGTCTCATCAGGGTCAGATTCTAGATCAGTACACACTGCGAGGGCAATGTAGTGATCTGAGTCAATGGAACAGCATAATAAGCTAGCTTTGGCTGTGCATCTGTGCACTCCATGTCCGATTCATCTTGTAATGGGCTGTTAACAATTTCCCTTTCTAACCCAGGCACGGTATGTGTAAAGAGCTCCATGGAGTAAACTGTAGTGTCGCCTGCCACATCCTTCACTTTTGGTTTGGGTGAAGGACACAAGGAAGCGACTTGTTCCTGACCGGGAGCATCCACTGACGACTCGCTGCTTTTATATTTCGAACTTTCGGAAGAGGAGGCGAAAGAGCTAGACGCTGAGTCAGCAAGGAAAGCCAAAACTTGTTCCTGCTGCTCCGGCTTTAAAAGCGGTTTTCCTACTCCCAGATAAGGGAGCCTTCGAGGCCTTGTGTAGCCAGACAATGACGCTGTCTCAACACCTCGAGACTTAGGTGCTATTTTGCTTTTCCCACTACCACCAGATGCTCCACCACCACCACCACCATCATTACCAGCTGGCAACGACCGCCCACGGCCTCTTCCACCAGACTTCCTCATTTTTGGGAAAATGTAACCAAAATAACAACTGGTATATGGTACTGTAAAACAAGGTAGAAGGTGTATATAAACTTGTTGAGAATTTAAATCTCCCTTTTTTTTTTGGGGGGGGGGACTGCACCAAAACTCAGGCCCAGTGTATTACACTACACAATGTACGTGGCAGTTTGTGGTATATCAGCCAGCCACTTTCTAACAGGACTCTAGTATATCCACTTTGTGAGAATTTGAATCTCCATTTTTTTGGGGGGAGACTGCACCAAAAAAAGGCCCCCAAAAAAGGCCCTGTGCATAAAACACCACAATGTACGTAGCAGAAAGTGGCTGGCTGATATACCACAAACTAACAGGACTCTACTATATCAACTTGTGAGAATTTGAATCTCACTTTTTTTTGGGGGGGAGACTGAACCCAAACTCAGGCCCAGTGTATTTTACAACGCAATGTGAGTGGCAGCAAGTGGCTGGCTGATACACGAGAAACTAAGAGGACTGAGGTATATCCACTTTGTGAGAATTTGAATCTCACTTTTTTGGGGGGGAGACTGAACCCAAACTCAGGCCCAGTGTATAACACAATGTAAGTGGCAGAACGTGGCTGGCTGATATACGACAAACTAACAGAACTGACGTATATCCACTTTGTGACAATTTGAATCTCCCTTTTTTGGGGGGGGAGACAGCACCACAACTCAGGCCCAGTATGTAACACAACACAATGTAAGTGGCAGAAAGTGGCTGGAAGATATCTGAAAAAATCCAAGGACTGTAGTACAATTTCAATCTCCCTACAATGATCTCAGGACAAGTATGGCAGCAACAAAAAGGACTGCTGCACACAAAAGTGTGGACAAATAAACAAGATAACTGCAGAAAGGAGCAGCGTGCAAACAGCAATGCAGCTATCAGGGAGCCTTATAAGGCAGCCTAATAAGCTACAGAGCTGATGCACAAAGATATAGCCTCCACTGTCCCTGCAAAAAAAAGGTGGTGTTGGACAGTGGAAATCGCTACAGCACAAGCGGTTTGGGGGTTAATCTTCCCTCCCTAACTATATCCCTTCTTCTGATGAAGCTGCAGCAATCTCTCCCTATGCTAAGATCGGCAGAAGTAAGATGGCAGTCGGCGTGCACACCCCTTTATACTCCCTGTGATGCCGCAGAAAGCAAGCTAATCACTGTCATGCCCTTCTCTAAGATGGTGGGGACCGAGACCTATGTCATCACGCTGCCCACACTCTGCGTCCTCCTTCATTGGCTGAGAAATGGCGCTGAACGCGTCATACGAAACATGACTTTGGCGCGAAGATCGCCGACCGCATGGCCGATCCCACACTAGGATCGGGTCGGGTTTCATGAAACCCGACTTTGCCGAAAGTCGGCGATTTTTGAATTTGTCCGATCCGTTTCGCTCAATCCTAGTCCTGACCCATTGCAACCTCCTTCTGCTTGTCTAACAGCGTCTATGCTGGGTGATTTCCATCTAAAGGAGCTTTCATTCAAGCAGATTCCCTTTAACGCAATTCTAATTACATGTGATATAAAGAGGATTTCCCATTAAAGTAGTTTTTGTCATCTTGATTTGTTATTTTATACAATCACATTAACAGATGGCTAGGAGGGGTTTCTAACTGAAGAGTTCCCATTTCCCTGTTACTGCGGATGAGGTGCCTAAAGTCATGGTCATTCTCTGTAAGAGTTTATAGGAGGTATATAAACAGCCAAGATGATACAGTATATAGGAAACTTCAAAATCTTCTCATTTGAGCATAAATTACAATAGTGTGTGTGGGTGACAGAGTGTGTGTCAAAAGTGTTCTTTGTGCCTTTGTTGGGTTTTTGCATGACATTTTTTCCAGTATATATATATACTAGCTATTGAACCCGTTCTACGCCCGGGTGGCGAGCATTTATATTGGAATATGGTCTCCATCCTGGTATGTGCTGCTCCCATCCTGTCATATGCTGCTCCATCCTGCGCCCCCATCCTGTCATGTTCTGCTCCACCGTGTCATGTGCTGCTCCATCCTGCATCCCCATCCTGTCATGTGCTGCTCCACCGTGTCATGTGCTGCTCCATCCTGCGCCCCCATCCTGTCATGTGCTGCTCCACCGTGTCATGTGCTGCTCCATCCTGCGCCCCCATCCTGTCATGTGCCACTCCACCGTGTCATGTGCTGCTCCATCCTCATCCCCATCCTGTCATGTGCTCCCATCCTGCGCCCCCATCCTATCACGTGCTGCTCCATCCTGCGCCCCCATCAGTGCGGGCGGCTGTGCTGAGTGCGGGCGGCTGTGCTGAGTGCGGGCGGCTGTGCTGAGTGCGGGCGGCTGTGCTGAGTGCGGGCGGCTGTGCTGAGTGCGGGCGGCTGTGCTGAGTGCGGGCGGCTGTGCTGAGTGCGGGCGGCTGTATGTGACGTGGCTGTGCTGGGTGCGGGCGGCTGTGCTGGGTGCGGCAGCTGTGGACGGCTGTGCTGGGTGCGGTGGCTGTGCTGGGTGCAGCGGCTGTGCTTGGCTGTAGGCGGCTGTGCGTGGCTGTGGGAGGCTGTGCGTGGCTGTGCTGGGTGCGGCGGCTGTGGGCGGCTGTGCTGGGTGCGGCGGCTGTGCTGGGTGCGGCGGCTGTCCGTGGCTGTGGCGGCTGTGCGTGGCTGTGGCGGCTGTGCGTGGCTGTGCTGGGTGCGGCGGCTGTGCTGGGTGCGGCAGATGTGCTGGGTGCGGCGGCTGTGCTGGGTGTGGCGGCTGTGGGTGGCTGTGCTGGGTGCAGCGGTTGTGCGTGGCTGTGGGCGGCTGTGCTGGGTGCGGCGGCTGTGGGCGGCTGTGCGTGGCTGTGCTGGGTGCAGCGGCTGTGGGCGGCTGTGCTGGGTGCGGCGGCTGTCCGTGGCTGTGGGCGGCTGTGCGTTGCTGTGGGCGGCTGTGGGAGGCTGTGCATGGCTGTGCTGGGTGCGGCGGCTGTGCTGGGTGCGGCGGCTGTGGGTGGCTGTGCTGGGTGCGGTGGCTGTGCGTGGCTGTGGGCGGCTGTGCTGGGTGCGGCGGCTGTGCGTGGCTGTGGCGGCTGTGCTGGGTGCGGCGGCTGTGTGTGGCTATGGGTGGCTGTGGGCGGCTGTGCTGGGTGCGGCGGCTGTGCGTGGCTGTGCTGGGTGCGGCGGCTGTGCTGGGTGCGGCGGCTGTGGGTGGCTGTGCTGGGTGCGGCGGCTGTGCGTGGCTGTGGGCGGCTGTGCGTGGCTGTGGGCGGCTGTGCTGGGTGCGGCGGCTGTGCGTGGCTGTGGCGGCTGTGCTGGGTGCGGCGGCTGTGCGTCGCTATGGGTGGCTGTGGGCAGCTGTGCTGGGTGCGGCGGCTGTGCTGGGTGCGGCGGGCGGCTGTGCGTGGCTGTGGGCGCCTGTGCGTGGCTGTGGGCGGCTATGGTCGGCTGTGCTGGGTGCGGCGGCTGTGCGTGGCTGTGCGTGGCTGTGGGCGGCTGTGCGCGGCTGTGCGTGGCGCGGCGGCTGTGCTGGGTGCGGCCATTTTCTTGGTCCTGCTCCCGGAGTCGGCGCCTGCGCAGTCCGCGCTTTCCGGCGCCATTTTCTTGAAGACACTGCAATGTGTCTTCAAGAAAATGGCGCCGGAAAGCGCGGACTGCGCAGGCGCCGATTCCGGGAGCAGGGGGACAGTCACGGCCCGGAAGCGCGTCGGTGGAACGGGTCAGGTAAGTATACTCACCCTCCGCCTCCTGGCTCGTCCCTGCTTGTCCGGTGGAGATCGCGGTGTGCGTTCAGCGCTTACGCATACCGCGATCTCCTGGGAGCGTCGCTCTGTGCGGTCCAGACTGCGCCGGCGCTTGCGCTTGCGCAGTCTATAGAGGCTTCGGACAGAGTGACGCTCCCAGCGTTATATTATAGATATATATATATATGGATCCCACGGACCCAGACATGTGCAAAAAGATTTGCAGGGCCCTGGTCAAGTGGCTACCTCGGTAATCTGTGGCTTCTGGGCCAGAACCAGGGCCGGTTTTAGGCAAAGTGGGGCTCTAGGCAAAAGTTTAAAATGGGGCCCCAAATGATAACATATTGCATATCACACAGAAGCATTTCTATTGTATTTACATGCACTGGGTTCAGGCCGCTAAACGAGTGTGATCGACAATATTGAAGTCATTCGCTTTTTTTTCCCAGCCTCTTTACACTAACTGTGAGGCCGGGGTCACACTGGCGTGTTTTACGGACGTAAGAGCGCAGAAACTACGTCCGTAAAACTCGCATTAAATACGGCACAATTATTCTCAATGGGGCTGCTCCTATCAGCCGTATATTACGGATCCGTAATATACGGCTTTCTACGGCCGTACAAAATCGCAGCATGCTGCGTTTGTCAGCGTATTGCGCAAAAAAATCGCCAATGAAAGTCTATGGGGGCGAGAAAAATACGGATTCCACACGGACCAGCAGTGTGACTTGCGAGAAATACGCAGCGGTGTTAGTGAAAAGTCGGTAATTCAATTGCCGGCTTTTCATTTCTCCTGCACAAACCCGACAGGATATGAGACATGGTTTTCATACAGTAAACCATCTCATATCCCCTTTTTTTTTGCATATTCCACACTACTAATGTTAGTAGTGTGTATGTACAAAATTTCAGCGCTGTAGCTGCTAAAATAAAGGGTTAAATGGCGGAAAAAATTGGCGTGGGCTCCCGCGCAATTTTCTCCGCCAGAATGGTAAAGCCAGTGACTGAGAGCAGATATTAATAGCCAGGAGAGGGTCCATGGTTATTGGCCCCCCCGTGGCTAAAAACATCTGCCCCCAGCCACCCCAGAAAAGGCACATCTGGAAGATGCGCCTGTTCTGGCACTTGGCCACTCTCTTCCCACTCCCTGTAGCGGTGGGATATGGGGTAATGAAGGGTTAATGCCACCTTGCTATTGTAAGGTGACATTAAGCCAGATTAATAATGGAGAAGCGTCAATTATGACACCTATCCATTATTAATCCAATTGTTTGAAAGGGTTAAAAACACACACACACATGATTTAAAAGTATTTTAATGAAATAAACACAGCGGTTGTTGTAATAATTTATTGCTCTCTCAATCCATTTCCAGGCCCTCGCTTGGCAAAATAATAAACGCACAAGATACATACCTTCTGGTGAACCGTCACGTCCCACGAGGTAATCCATCTGAAGGGGTTAACTAATATTACAGGCAGGAGCCCTGCTAATGCAGCGGTGTGCTCCTGCTTGTAATTCCCCGGCGAATGAATGAAATGTAGGTCATTGACCTACATTTCCTTCAGTCGCGGTGATGCGCCCCCTGGTGGATGTCCTCATATGACCTGGAGCGTGGGAAAAAGTTCCCAGGCTGCAGTTCATGAGAACATCCACCAGAGGGCGCCTCACCACGACTCAATGTAAGTACAGATCCAGCTTTCCTTTCAGCACCCGGGGATTACAGGTACGAGCGAGTGGTTTATCGCAGCTCGTGCCTGTAATATTAGTTAACCCCTTCAGATGGATTACTTCGTGGGACGTGACGTTTCAGCTGAGGGTATGTATCTTGTGCGTTTATTATTTTGCCAAGCGAGGGCCTGGAAATGGATTGAGAGAACAATAAATTATTAAAACAACCGCTGTGTTTATTTCATTAAAATACTTTTTAATCGTGTGTGTGTGTGTTTTTTAACCCTTTCAAACAATTGGATTAATAATGGATAGGTGTCAATTGGCGCCTCTCAATTATTAATCTGGCTTAATGTCACCTTACAATAGCAAGGTGGCATTAACCCTTCATTGCCCCATATCCCACCGCTACACGGGAGTGGGAAGAGAGTGGCCAAGTGCCAGAATAGGCGCATCTTCCAGATGTGCCTTTTCTGGGGTGGCTGGGGGCAGATGTTTTTAGCCACGGGGGGGCCAATAACCGTGGACCCTCTCCTGGCTATTAATATCTGCCCTCAGTCACTGGCTTTACCGCTCTGGCGGAGAAAATTTCGCAGGAGCCCACGCCAATTTTTTCCGCCATTTAACCCTTTATTTTAGCAGCTACAGCGTTGAAATTTTGCACATACACACTACTAACATTAGTAGTGTGGAATATGCAAAAAAAAAAAAAGGGGGATATGAGATGGTTTACTGTATGTAAACCATGTCTCATATCCTGTCGGGTTTGTGCAGGAGAAATGAGAAGCCGGCAATTGAATTACCGACTTTTCACAGATATAGCGCTGAATGAAATATAAATACAGACTATATATATATATATATATGTGTCTCAATGATATAGATATATATATATATATATATATATATATATATATATATATATATATATATATATATATATATATATATATTGTATATATGTTTTCCCGAACATTTGAGCACATAAATCCATTAGATGTCGGTTTTGCAAGCCTGCGCGAAATTCTCGCAGTACGGATGCCATACGGATTACATACGGAGGATGCCATGCGCAAAATACGCTGACACACCCTGACTACGGATCAATATTTTGGGAACATTTCTCCGTATTACGGCCGTAGTACGGACGTATAATACGTGGCGTATTGTCTTACGCCAAGTGTGACCCCAGTCTGAAAGTATGATGGGAACAGAACAATCAGTATTAGATCAATCTGTCCCCATACAGTATCATGTTATCAGCAGCACAACTACAGTTTGCACCAGCGATGTGCTGCTGAGAACAATGATTTTTGTTCCCACATAAACAATCCAATCACTCAATGAATATTCAGCATTTTGCCTGTTTAGTATAATACACCCCATAGTCCTCCACATAGTATAAAGTGCACCACAGTCCTCCCATATTGTAAAATGCAAACCCCATAGTCCTCCATATAATATAATGTGCTCCACAGTCCTCCATATAGTATAATACACCCCCATAGTCCTCCATATAATATAATACACTCCCCATAGTCATCCATATATTAAAATACACTCCTCAGTCATCCATATAGTATAATACACTACTCAGTCCTCCATATAGTATAATACACTCCTCATAGTTCTCCATATATTAAAATACACTCCTCAGTCCTCCGTATAGTATAATACACTCCTCAGTCATCCATATAGTATAATGCACTCCCCATAGTCCTCCATATAATATAATACACTCCCCATAGTAATCCATGTATTAAAATACACTCCTCAGTCCTCCATATAGTATCATACACTACCCATAGTCCTCCATATATTATAATACACTCCCCATAGTCCTACATATATTAATACACTCCTCAGTCCTCCATATAGTATAATACACTCCTTATAGTCTTCCATATATTAAAATACACTGCTCAGTCCTCCAAATAATATAATACCCGTCTCATAGTGATCTATATAGTATTATGCCCTCCCCATAGTCCTCCATATAGTATAATACACTCCTCATAGTCCTCCATATGTTAAAATACATTGCTCAGTCCTCCAAATAGTATAGTACATTCCTCATAGTCCTCCATATATTGAAATGAACTGCTCAGTCCTCCATGGAGTATATTAAACTCCTCAGTCCTCCATATGGTATAATACACTACTCATAGTCCTCCATATAGTATAATACACTCCTCATAGTCCTCCATGTATTAAAATACACTCAGTCCTCCATATAGTATAATACACTCCTCATAGTCCTCCATATAGTATAATACACCTCATAGTCCTCCATATCGTATAATACACTCCTCATAGTGCTCCATATAGTATAATGCACAACCATAGTCATCCATGTAGTACAATTCACTTCCCATAGTATAATGCACATCATAGTTCTTCATATAGTATAATGTACTCCTCGGTCCTCAATACAGTATAATGCAGCCCACATATAGTATTATGCTGTCACCCCACAGAGTATAATGCAACCACCCCACAGAATATAAAGTAGGCACCTGAGTATAATGCAGCCCTGCCAAACAATATAATGTAACACCCCATAGAATATAATGCAGCCCCCTCATATAGTATAATGCAGCCCCTCCATAGAATATATGGTAGCCCCTTCATAGAGTATAATGCAGCCCCCCATAGAATATAATGTTGCCCCTCCATAGAATACAATGTAGCCCTAATCATATAGTATAATGCAGCCACCCATTGAATATAATGTAGCCCCTCTCATAGAATACAATGTAGCCCCCTCATAGAGTATGATGCAATCACCCCTCATAGAATATAATAAATTTAATACATAGAATATAATATAGCCCCCCAAAGAATATAACACAGCCCATCTCCCAATAGAATATAATGTAGCCCCATCAAAGAGTATGATGCAGTCCTCCCTCATAGAATATAATACAGCCCCCCATAGAATGTAATGTAGCCCCCCAGAGAATATAATACAGCTTCCCATAGAATATAAAGTAGCCCCCCATAGAACATAATGTAGCCCTCCAGAGAAAATAATGCATCCCACCTCCCCATAGAATATAATGTAGCCCTATAAGAGTATGATGCAATCCTCCCTCATAGAATATAATACAGCCTCCCATAGAATATAATGTAGCCCCGGAGAACATAATGTAGCCCCCCATAGAATATAATACAGCCCATCTCCCCATAGAATATTATGTAGCCCCATCAAAGAGTATGATGCAGTCCTCCCTCATAGAATATAATACAGCCCCCATAGAATATAATGTAGCCCCATCAAAGAGTTTGATGCAATCCTCCCCTATAGAATATAATGCAGCCCCCTAAAGAATATAATGTAGCCCCCCAGAGAATATAATACAGCCCCCGCATAGAATATAATGTAGCCCCCCAGAGAATACAACACAGCTCACCTCCCCATAGAATATAATGTAGCTCCATCAAAGAGTATGATGCAATCCTCCCTCATAGAATATAATACAGCCCCCCATAGAATATAATGCAGGCCCCCATAGAATACATTACCCCCCCCCATAGAATATATTGTAGGCCCCCATAGAATATAATACAGCACACCTCCCCATAGAATATAATGTAACCCCATCAAAGAGTATGATGCAATCCTCCCTCATAGAATATAATACAGCCCCCCATTGAGTATAATACAGCCCCCCCATAGAATATAATGCAGGCCCCCATAGAATACAATACAGCCCCCCCCATAGAATATATTGTAGGCCCCCATAGAATATAATACAGCGCACCTCCCCATAGAATATAATGTAGCCCCATCAAAGAGTATGATGCAATCCTCCCTCATAGAATATAATACAGCCACCCATAGAATATAATGTAGCCAACCCCCCATGAGAATGGCACCACTGTCCAGTACTCACTCATTGATATATTTAAAAAAAAACAAAACAAAAAAACACACAATCCTCACCTCTCCTTGTTCCTCGCACTGCTCCAGGCTCGGCTCCGGTCTCAGCAGCTGCAGTCTGCCCGGCACACAGCAGGTACACGATGAAGTGACGTCATTGCGCTCCCACAGTGTCAGAGGCAGAGGGGAATGATGTGAGAGGGAGCATCAGCTGACGCTCTCTACTCCATCATTGCTTTGAATTGTACCGGCGTCATAGATGCCGGTATAGTTGATTATGTCGGTGCTGACAGGGGGACAGTCTGCGCTGGCGGGGGGGGGGGGGAGTCCACTGGCGGCAGGGGACTTGCTGGGGGCCCCTGGGGGAGCGTGGGCCCTAGGCGGCTGCCTGGTCTGCCTGCCGCTAACGCCGGCCCTGGCCAGAACCATGTGGACCTCCTACATTCTGTCAGCAACCCCACAACTCTTCTGATTTTTAGGCCATGGGGAACATTATCGTTGCAGTGTGACGCATCCATGATGCCATGCTTGGGATTGTCGGCAGGTAACAGAAGGTTCACAAGGCTCTGGTCCGGCAGCCACAGACTAATAGAGCTCTTGAATGTTTACAGTTAGTTTTGTGAAATTTGGTCACACGTTCTCTTTAACATGCCTTGTAAGCTGGTATTAAAGGTGGAGCTCCACCATGAAAGGTTACACTTATTTATAAAGTACAGTTCATCTTTCTTGTTCTGGTATTTTGAACATTTCTGATCAAAATATGAAAGTGCTAAAGTTTATCCCTCTTAAAGTTAATTTCAAATGCAAAAAAAAGTAAAATAAGTATTTGTGTCACGAACATATTTATATTGAACAAAACAGAATCTGAACTTTTTTATTTAAGAAAGTGCTTTAGGACAACTGTAAATGAATGATGAAAGGCAGTGATGTTTGAAGACAACAAAATCTGGAATTAATTATTTTTATCCGTAACAGATTAAAATGGTGTCTTTAGCTTCTACTATGGTAGCGCTCACAGTAATACAGATCTTGTTCAGCAACATTTAGAACTAAGCCTATCTCTCAGGATGCCTGGTAGAAAAATAATTACTGGCCAAGATCAAAGATGACTTTTTAAAGAGAGAAAAAAAGTAACAGGAAAATGTGCCTTGTCGTTTTTACTTTGTAAGAAAATAATCTACTAATGACAAGGTAAAAGAGTGCACTTGTGCAACCTTCTTATAATCCCCCCCACCTACCTGCCTTCATCATTGTCTATGATTTCCTAAAAATGAGCCAATTGTAGTTACTCCAGTTGATTTAGTGCCCCAACACAGTAATAAAATAAATGATTTTATTTTTTACAGTTTTTGTTTCATGCTATTTTCAATAGTAAAAACCCGCTGAGTGAAAATCTGAACATAAAAATAACATAAACGTATAATGAGAAGAAGGGATACACGTATGGACTGCATGGTAACTGAATTGCTTTTGGTATAATACAGTGGAAAAGCTTAAAATACATATTCAAATGTACATCAGATAGCATTAAGCAAAACGATTCACAGGAACCTTGTCCAGCGGCCATGTTCGCACTCCGTTTCTGCCAGACCAGAGCACTGTTCTGTGCATTCTGATGACTGATAATAAATAGAAATGGGCGGACATCTGGATTTTTGGGTTCGGGTGAACAGTTACAAAAAGTTCGGGTACCAAAACAACACCTGGACCCCATTCATTTGAATGGGGGGACCCCAACATCCAATGTTTGCCACGCTGCCATGTGCATGACAGCATGGCAAACACCGCTTCTGATCGGTAGTGAAATCATCACCGCCAGTCAGACAGCCGCGGTTCCCATGCAGTCAAAAACAACGTGTGATCGGAGGTATAAAGTTTACCTCCAGTCACTGGTGTCAGCTGATGGGACTACTGCTCCCATCAGCTGCCACCTGCTGCCACTAATAACAGTCAGAGCAGGAGCAGCAGATGGGAGTATTCCTGGTGAAATCCGTGTTCGGTGTCCGTGCCCGAACAGTAGGTGTTCAGTGCGGATGCCGAACTTTACTGCTTCGGGTTCACCCATCTGTGCTAAAAAATAGTAACGGATTTCCCTGATCTAGATCTTTTGGATTACAATAGTCATCGTCCCTTATTCAAGTTGTTTATTAGTCATGATGAAGGGTGCAGTGGACTAAGATGCACTGAAGTCTGTACGGAGCACGCTCCATTTAGCTATTATGCACCGTCCGTATGAAATGTACTTTCGTGAGGTTAATGAGTACATCTCCACCATAACTACATTTTTAGTGTAAGTGATGATGAACTTTTTGTCTGCGGTTAACTATGACCCCTCTGGCTAAGCTTTATCAGAAAGAAAAAAAAAATAGTGGAGCTAACCAACCATAAGTCATATTTTTGAGCAGGACTCGTGCCAAAAAGTTGTACAATTTCAAAAAATTCTGGAGCAAACTATTTGATGAATTGGGGCCATTGTCTTAGGAAGTTCTAATATAGAGGGACTAGTTTGGAACACATTCCTGTGTAGTAACCAGCCACAAGTTGTATTCGCTGTCTTAGTTCAGAGCATCGTCTGTCTTCCATCATAAAACTCTGCAGTGTTGTGCTTTTTTTTATTTGTTCTTTATCTTTTTTACGGATATTAATGGTTGGTTGTAGAAATGTCATCTAGTTAAGAAGACACTGCCTAATTCATGGGTAACATGAATGGAGAATCTCAAACGCCTCATTTACATGCATTTGTATGAATTGCTGCAGTCTGTTTCTTTTACCGTAAACGACTTTCCTCCTTTATTATGTTGAGTAATATAACCACTTTGCTACCAAAAGACCCAACAGGCTGCACATATGCCAGATCCCCCAGCAGCAAGATTTTTTTTTCCCTTGTCTCTCGCACATGGCACAGTTGTTTGTTTCTGAAATAATGCTGGCTGCCATCCAAGCCATTCACTCCACACATGGAATGTAGAGCATGGCCACGTGCCAAGATATAGCGCGCCTTCTGTGTAATGAGCACTGAATTAAGCATCAGTGCCTGAGGAAGTGTGTTGTGGGGTAGCTCCGCTTGGAACATCGATAGGAACAAAAAAGTTAATTACTGTTCACTGCCATTGTGCAATACGTCATTACTTTTATATGCCTGCTAATTATAGCTAAAACAATTGAGGAGATCTTAGCTAATTAGAACACTCGAGGGACCAGAGACACATGCCAAGAATCACTTGGGCACTGTTAGAACGAGTCAAGAGAGTTGGCTTTGTTTCATATTGTCATGTAATTGAGACATCTGAAGAGAATAACAGCTTTTGGATAGTAAATGAGAGCTGCATAATTTTTTCTGAGTTCTTTTGTAGTGACGAATTTAATCAGATTACATTTATAACCGTAATTAATTTTATCAGCTGCTAACTAATGTTTCCAGGGCATCGCTGACAGACTATATTAGAAAGTAAAACAATCTATGTACTATAGCCAAACCAATACAGCTATGGAAGTTTTTTTTTAACCTGTTTCACCAACTTTAAAAAATATATATGTGTGTGTGTATATATATATATATATATATATATATATATATATATATATATATATATATATATATATATATATATATATATATACCGTATTTTCCGGCGTATAAGACGACTGGGCGTATAAGACGACCCCCCAACTTTACCAGTTAAAAAATAAAATCTTCTTAAAAGTCGGGGGTCTTCTTATACACCCTATGTCGTCTTATAGGGCCGGTGAATATGTGCCTTTTGGGGGGGGGGGGGAGTGATCCTGATGAGGACGAGGGGGCGTCTCACAGGAAAGTGAGTATCCCCCATTACCTTATCATAGCGCTGCAGCGTGGGGTCTCTGTGCTGGGAGCGGCGGCTGCTGTGCTGTGCTGTGCTGTGGCGGCTCCTCTTCTGCAGTGTGGGGCCTCTGGTGCTGTGGGGCGGTGGCGGCGGCGTATCTTCATACAGTCGGGGCTCCTCCGGCATCTCAAAGACTGGAAGCCCCGCCGGCAACTCCATGGGTACAATGCGGTCAGGTGGCCTCCGGGAAAATGGCCGCTGCTCAGATTCAGATCTCGTCCCGAGATCTCGGGAGACGAGATCTGAATCTGAGCAGCGGCCATTTTCCCGGAGGCAGCTCAATAGGTGCGATGCGGTGGCCCGGCCGCTGGGGGCTGCGCATGCTCAGATTCAGATCTCAACGAGATCTGAATCTAAGCAGCGGCCATTTTCCCGGAGGCCAGCGCATTGTACCGATGGAGTTGCCGGCGGGGCTTCCAGGCTGAGATGCCGGAGGAGCCCCGACTGCATGAAGATACGCCGCCGCCGCCGCCACCACCGCCCCACAGCACCAGAGGAGCCGCCACAGCACAGCACAGCAGCCGCCGCCGCTCCCAGCACAGAGACCCCACGCTGCAGCGCTATGATAAGGTAATGGGGGATACTCACTTTCCTGTGAGACGCCCCCTCGTCGTCATCAGGATCACTCCCCCCCCCCACCCACCATATACACCCGGCGTACAAGGCGATTCCCGGCGTACAAGACGACCCCCGACTTTTAAGAAGATTTTCAGGGGTTAAAAAGTCGTCTTGTACGCCGGAAAATACGGTAAATATATATATATACCTGTATGTATGTATATGCATGTGTGTGTAATATATATATATATATATATATATATATATATATATATATATATATATATATATGTACACTGCTCAAAAAAATAAAGGGAACACTTAAACAACAGAATATAACTCCAAGTAAATCAAACTTCTGTGAAATCAATCTATCCACTTAGGAAGTAACACTATTTGACAATTTCACATGCTGTTGTGCAAATGGAATAGACAACAGATGGAAATTATTGGCAACTATCAAGACACACTCAATAAAGGAGTGGTTCTGCAGGTGGGGACCACAGACCACATCTCAGTACCAATGCTTTCTGGCTGATGTTTTGGTCACTTTTAAATGTTGGTTGTGCTTTCACACTCGTGGTAGCATGAGATGGACTCTACACCCCACACAAGTGACTCAGGTAGTGCAGCACATCCAGGATGGCACATCAATGCGAGCTGTGGCAAGAAGGTTTGCTGTGTCTGTCAGCGTAGTGTCCAGAGGCTGGAGGGCACTACCAGGAGACAGCCAGTACACCAGGAGACGTGGAGGGGGCCGTAGGAGGGTAACATCCTAGCAGCAGGACCGCTACCTCAGCATTTATGCAAGGAGGAACATTGGGAGCACTACCAGGGTCCTGCAAAATGACCTGCAGCAGGCCACAAATGTGCATGTGTCTGCACAAACGGTTAGAAACAGACTCCATGAGGATGGTCTGAGTGCCTGACGTCCACAGATGGGGGTTGTGCTCACAGCCCAACACCATGCAGGACGCTTGGCATTTGCCACAGAACACCGGGATTGGCAAGTTCGCCACTGGCGCCCTGTGCTCTTCACAGATGAAAGCAGGTTCACACTGAGCACATGACGTGACAAAGTCTGGAGATGCCGTGTAGAGCGATCTGCCTGCAACATCCTTCAGCATGACTGGTTTGGCAGTGGATCAGTATCCTCCCTCCATGTGCTTGCCAGAGGTAGCCTGACTGCCATTAGGTACCGAAATGAGATCCTCAGACCCCTTGTGAGACCATATGCTGGTGCGGTTGGCCCTGGGTTCCTTCTAATGCAGGACTGTCATGATTCCCCAATGGCATGGGAACATCAGAAACACAAAATAACAGACTAGCCCTCGGGTGATGGAAACTCAAGCTGACCGTGACCTAAATCTATCACACAACTAACAGTAGCCAGGAAGCATTCCTACGGCTGCCTAGATGCCATGCGCCAGCCGGAGAACTAACTACGCCTGGAAGAGGAAGGAACAGACCTGGCTTACCTCTAGTGAAATTCCCCAAAGATGATAGTAGCCCCCACATATATTAACGGTGAGTTCAGAGGAAAAGACATACACAGTATGAAGGTAGATTTAGCAAAGCGAGGTCCACTTACTAGATAGAGGAAGGATACAAAAGAGGACTTCACGGTCAGCTGAAAAACCCTTTCAAAAACCCATCCTGAAATTACTTTAAGACTCCTGTGTCAACTCATGACACAGGAGTGGCAATTTCAGTCCACAAGAGCTTCCAGTGACAGGAAATGACAAACTGTAAACTGGACAAAAAATACAAAACAAAAAGGACAAGAGTCCACTTAGCTGATCAGCAGACTGGTAGCAGGAACATGCAACTGAAAGACTCAGGTTACAATGATGACCGGCAAGGAAGTGACTGGAGAGCAAGGCTAAATAGGGAACTCCCAAAACTGATGGAAGCAGGTGAGCTGAGGCAGAAAAGAACACACAAGTCTCCAGTACCACCAGCCACCACTAGGGGAGCCCAAAAAGCGGATCACAACAGTACCCCCCCCTTAAGGAGGGGGCACCGAACCCTCACAAGAACCGCCAGGGCGACCTGGATGAGCCCTATGAAAGGCACGAACCAAATCCGAGGCATGAACATCAGAGGCAGTTACCCAAGAATTATCTTCCTGACCATAGCCCTTCCATTTAACCAGATACTGGAGTCTCCGCCTGGAAATACGGGAGTCCAAGATCTTCTCTATAACGTACTCCAATTCACCCTCAACCAGCACAGGAGCAGGAGGCTCAGCAGAAGGAACCACCGGCACCTCGTATCTCCGCAACAACGACCGATGGAACACATTATGGATAGCGAAAGATGCCGGGAGGTCCAAACGAAAGGAAACAGGGTTAATAATCTCCAAAATCCTATAGGGACCGATGAACCGAGGCTTAAATTTAGGAGAAGAAACCCTCATTGGGACAAAACGGGAAGACAACCACACCAAGTCCCCAACAAGAAGGCGAGGACCAACCCGACGCTGGCGGTTAGCAAACCGCTGAGTCCTGTCCTGGGACAAATTCAAATTGTCCACCACTTGTTCCCAAATCCGATACAACCGATCCACCACAGCATCTACTCCAGGACAATCCGAAGACTCCGCCTGACCAGAAGAAAAACGGGGATGAAACCCCGAATTGCAAAAGAAAGGGGAAACCAAAGTGGCCGAACTAGCCCGATTATTAAGAGCAAACTCCGCCAACGGCAAAAAGGCAACCCAATCATCCTGATCCGCAGACACAAAACACCTCAAATACGTCTCCAAAGTCTGATTAGTTCGCTCCGTCTGGCCATTAGTCTGAGGATGGAAGGCAGACGAAAAAGACAAATCAATGCCCAACCTGGCACAGAATGCCCGCCAAAATCTAGAAACGAACTGGGTACCCCTATCAGAAACGATATTTTCAGGAATACCATGCAAGCGAACCACATTTTGAAAAAACAAAGGAACCAACTCAGACGAGGAAGGCAACTTCGGCAATGGCACCAAATGAACCATCTTAGAAAAACGGTCACACACCACCCAGATAACAGACATCCTCTGAGAGACAGGAAGATCAGAAATAAAGTCCATCGAGATGTGCGTCCAAGGCCTCTTCGGAATAGGCAAGGGCAACAACAACCCGCTAGCCCTAGAACAACAAGGCTTGGCCCGAGCACACACATCACAAGACTGCACAAAAACACGCACATCTCGAGACAGAGATGGCCACCAGAAGGATCTAGCCACCAAATCCCTGGTACCAAAAATTCCAGGATGACCCGCCAGCGTAGAAGAATGAACCTCCGAGATAACTCTACTGGTCCAATCATCAGGAACAAACAGTCTACCAGGTGGACAGCGATCAGGTCTATCCGCCTGAAACTCTTGCAAAGCACGTCGCAGATCTGGGGAAATAGCGGATAATATCACCCCATCCTTAAGGATACCTGTAGGTTCCGAATCACCAGGGGAATCAGGCTCAAAACTCCTAGAAAGGGCATCTGCCTTCACATTCTTAGAACCTGGTAGATATGAGACCACAAAATTAAACCGAGAGAAAAACAACGACCAGCGCGCCTGTCTAGGATTCAGGCACCTGGCAGACTCAAGATAAATCAGATTCTTGTGATCAGTCAAAACCACCACCTGATGTCTAGCACCCTCAAGCCAATGACGCCACTCCTCAAATGCCCACTTCATGGCCAAAAGCTCCCGATTACCGACATCATAATTTCTTTCGGCGGCAGAAAATTTTCGAGAAAAGAACGCACAAGGTCTCATCACTGAGCAATCGGAACTTTTCTGCGACAAAACCGCCCCCGCTCCGATCTCGGAAGCATCGACCTCAACCTGAAAGGGGAGAGAGACATCAGGCTGGCGCAACACAGGGGCAGACGAAAAGTGGCGCTTAAGTTCCCGAAAGGCCTCCACAGCGGCAGAGGACCAATTGGCAACATCAGCACCCTTCTTAGTCAAATCCGTAAAAGGCTTAGCAACACCAGAAAAACCAGTTATAAATCGACGATAAAAATTAGCAAAGCCCAAGAACTTCTGAAGACCCTTTAGAGAAGTAGGCTGCGTCCAGTCACAAATAGCCCGAACCTTGACAGGGTCCATCTCAACAGAAGAAGGGGAAAAAATGTACCCCAAAAAGGAAATCTTTTGAACCCCAAAAACACACTTAGAACCCTTTACACACAGAGAATTCTCCCGCAAGACCTGAAAAACCCTCCTGACCTGCTGAACATGAGACTCCCAGTCCTCAGAAAAAATCTAAATATCGTCCAAATACACAATCATAAATTTATCCAGATATTCACGGAAAATATCATGCATAAAGGACTGAAAAACTGAAGGGGCATTAGAAAGGCCGAAAGGCATTACTAAATACTCAAAGTGGCCCTCAGGCGTATTAAATGCGGTTTTCCACTCATCCCCTTGCTTAATTCGCACCAAATTATACGCCCCATGGAGATCAATCTTGGAGAACCACTTAGCCCCCCTTATGCGAGCAAACAAATCAGTAAGCAGCGGCAACGGATACTGATATTTGACAGTAATTTTATTCAGGAGTCGATAATCAATACAAGGCCTCAGCGAGCCATCCTTTTTAGAGACAAAGAAAAACCCAGCTCCTAAAGGTGATGAAGAAGGACGAATATGTCCCTTTTCCAGGGACTCCTTAACATACTCTCGCATGGCAGCATGCTCAGGTACAGATAGGTTAAACAAACGACCCTTTGGTAATTTACTGCCTGGAATCAGATCTATGGCGCAATCACACTCTCTGTGGGGAGGGAGAGAACCAATTTTAGGCTCTTCAAAAATATCCCCAAAATCCGACAAAAATGCCGGAACCTCAGAGGGAATAGATGACGAGATAGAAACCAAAGGTATGTCCCCATGAGCCCCCCGACATCCCCAGCTTAACACAGACATAGTTTTCCAGTCCAGTACTGGGTTATGAGATTGCAACCATGGTAATCCAAGCACTAACACATCATGTAAATTATGCAACACGAGGAAGCGAATCATCTCCTGATGGTCTGGAGTCATACGCATAGTCACTTGCATCCAGAACTGTGGTCTATTACAAGCCAGAGGTGTAGAATCAATACCCTTCAGAGGTATAGGAACTTCCAGAGGCTCCAAATCAAACCCACAGCGCCTGGCGAAGGACCAATCCATGAGACTCAGAGCGGCGCCAGAGTCCACATAGGCATCCACGGTAATAACTAATAATGAACAAATCAGCGTTACAGACAGAAGAAATTTAGACTGTAAAGTGCCAATAGAAACAGACTTGTCAACCTTCCTAGTACGTTTAGAGCATGCTGATATAACATGCGCGGAATCACCACAGTAGAAGCACAAGCCATTTTTGCGCCCATAATTCTGTCACATTGCATTTTCTCTGGCGTCCCTTCAGAAGATACCGCCAAATGGTGCACGGGTTTGCGCTCCCGCAAACGCCGATCAATCTGAATCGCCATTGTGATGGACTCATTCAGACCTGTGGGCGTAGGAAACCCCACCATGACATCCTTAACGGCATCAGAAAGGCCTTCTCTGAAAATTGCCGCTAGGGCACACTCATTCCACTGAGTAAGCACAGACCATTTAAGAAATTTTTGGCAGTATATCTCAGCTTCATCTTGCCCTTGAGACAGGGCTATTAAAGCTTTTTCAGCTTGAATCTCCAAATTAGGTTCCTCATACAGCAACCCTAAAGCCAGAAAAAACGCATCCACATTGAGCAACGCAGGATCCCCTGGTGTCAATGAAAATGCCCAATTTTGAGGGTCACCTCGCAGCAAAGAAATCACAATCTTAACCTGCTGAACAGGATCTCCAGAGGAGTGAGGTCTGAGAGAAAGGAATAATTTACAATTACATTTGAAATTCAGAAACCGAGATCTATCTCCGGAAAATACCTCTGGTGTAGGAATCTTAGGTTCAGAAATAGGAGTACGTATAACATAATCTTGTAAATTCTGAACCTTCGTAGCAAGATTATTTAAACCTGCAGCCAAACTCTGAGAGTCCATCCTTAAACCGGAGAGATCAGAGCCATTCAAGGATTAGAAGGAGAGAAAGGCAAGGCTGTAAATAGAGCAGAAATACAACTGAGCCAACTAAGTAGCAAACATGTGAGGGGAAAAAAAAAAAAAATCTACAGACTTCTTTTACTCTCCTTTCTTCTGCCAATTACTTTAACAGTGGCCGGTCATACTGTCATTATTCCCCAATGGCATGGGAACATCAGAAACACAAAATAACAGACTAGCCCTCGGGTGATGGAAACTCAAGCTGACCGTGACCTAAATCTATCACACAACTAACAGTAGCCAGGAAGCATTCCTACGGCTGCCTAGATGCCATGCGCCAGCCGGAGAACTAACTACGCCTGGAAGAGGAAGGAACAGACCTGGCTTACCTCTAGTGAAATTCCCCAAAGATGATAGTAGCCCCCACATATATTAACGGTGAGTTCAGAGGAAAAGACATACACAGTATGAAAGTAGATTTAGCAAAGCGAGGTCCACTTACTAGATAGAGGAAGGATACAAAAGAGGACTTCACGGTCAGCTGAAAAACCCTTTCAAAAACCCATCCTGAAATTACTTTAAGACTCCTGTGTCAACTCATGACACAGGAGTGGCAATTTCAGTCCACAAGAGCTTCCAGTGACAGGAAATGACAAACTGTAAACTGGACAAAAAATACAAAACAAAAAGGACAAGAGTCCACTTAGCTGATCAGCAGACTGGTAGCAGGAACATGCAACTGAAAGACTCAGGTTACAATGATGACCGGCAAGGAAGTGACTGGAGAGCAAGGCTAAATAGGGAACTCCCAAAACTGATGGAAGCAGGTGAGCTGAGGCAGAAAAGAACACACAAGTCTCCAGTACCACCAGCCACCACTAGGGGAGCCCAAAAAGCGGATCACAACACAGGACAATGCCAGTCCTCATGTGGCTGGAACGTTTCAGCAGTTCCTGCAAGATGAAGGTATTGAAGCTATGGACTGGCCCGCCTGTTCCCCAGACCTGAATCCGATTGAACACATCATGTTTAGCACCATCCACCAACGTCATGTTGCACCACAGACTGTCCAGGAGTTAACGGATGCTTTAGTCCAGGTCTGGGAGAGATCCCTCAGGAGACCATCCGCCGCCTCATCAGGAGCATGCCCTGGCATTGTAGGGAGGTCATACAGGCATGTGGAGGCCACGCACGCTACTGAGCATTGTTTCCTTGTCTTGAGGCATTTCTACTGAAGTTGGATCAGCCTGTAACTTCATTTTCCACTTTGATTTTGAGCATCATTCCAACTCCAGATGTCCGTGGTATATTAGTTTTTATTAGGTTTTATTGTTCTCAACACATTCCACTATGTAATGAAATGTGAAATGTTTAAGCAGGTGTGGTAAAAATGCTGCAGAATAAGACTGTTCTCACATATAGAAGTAGTAATAGTTTATTTTTTATCAGTTACCAAAATTCAAACTGAATTGAACAAACGCAAAATCTAAATCAAATCCATATTTGCTGTGGCCACCATTCAAAGCATCAATTCTTCAAAGTATACTTGCATACTGTGTTTGAAGGAACTCGGCAGGGATGTTATTCTAAATATTTTGGTGAACCAACCACAGATCTTCTGTGGATGTTGACTTGCACAAATGCTTCTTTCTCTCCATTTAATCCCATGACTACTTGATGATGTTGAGGTGAGCCTCTTGGCTTTCTTGACTTGTCAAAAAGTATGGCTTTCTGTCCACAATTCTTCAAAGAAGAACACTACAGGCTTCTGACCAGACTTCTCCAAAGAGTAGACTTCTGAAGCTACATTCTGAGTTGATGACACTTCTGGACATCTTATGATTTGAAGGGAAGTAAGCATGATGTGTCGATTATCTGTTGTACTAAGTTTTCTTGTTTGATCACTGCATTTATTGTCCTCATTCATGCCAAAATCTTGGTGCTTCTTCAAAAGAGCTCGTAGAGTTCATTTTGAAATCTTTTTGCCTGGGAGAGGCTTTGCTAGTACAGTATTACTACCTTATGTCTTAACCAACACGAGAAAAATGTATGAACAAAGTCCATTCACCTGGATGGACGTGATGAATTTCTGAGCTTCCACCACGCTGCTTGGGTCTATGCCAGAGCAGCTGCAGCATGCACAATTAGAGAGGAAAATAATCCAGTGAAGAAAAAGCTTGAAGTCTTGTATATAGAACTTAGCGTTTAATTAGCTCTTGTTCTATAAAATATATCCATAGACATTGACAATAGTGTATCTCATGGTTAATAAGACCTACGCGTTTAGACTCTACCATGATATTCCAACACAAAGTAGCAAGTATTTGTGAAGTGTAAAGTAAATTATGGTTTTCTGAATATTTTAAAAGTTCACCGGGTATGAATATTTTTTCATGTCCACAAGAAACTTATATATGGATTGGCATATGTAAACTGCACTATGTAGTTGGGGACACTAGATTTTTTCGCATTTTGCAGATGCAGTATGTGCTTCAAAACACAGTAAGGCTGGGTTCACATTGCGTTTGTGCAGTCCGTTCAACGCATGCATTAAACGGACTGCACCAACGCTAGTGCCTTTTAAAGATCGCGTTATG
This sequence comes from Ranitomeya variabilis, assembly GCF_051348905.1. NCBI lineage: Eukaryota > Metazoa > Chordata > Amphibia > Anura > Dendrobatidae > Ranitomeya > Ranitomeya variabilis. The sequence goes on from NC_135237.1 coordinate 486,432,624, forward strand.
TGATCGTGATAGTGCAGATGCCCCACCTACGCTATCGGTGACCAACCCAGAAACGCTGGGTCCGTCACAGAATGACGGCACATCTCTAATGCATGCCGATTATGACGTGTTAGCGATACGCTACATAATGGCAGTCAGTGGGTGCGCTAACGCATCCGTTACATAGCTTTAGTGCTGCTGTGTAACAGATGCCGTCAGCGCATTGACACAGTGTGAACCCTGCCTTAGGCCTCATTCAGATGTCAGTATTTCACGTACTTGATCTGTCTATTTTCCTTAAGTGGCTTCACCTGGGAAATCTTGGCAGGTCATCCCACATACCATTACTGACCAAACTGATGGAAATCACATACATGTATTCTAGGAGTGATACCTTTATTGGCTATCCAGAAAAATAAAAAAGTAAAACTCCTAATTTCAAAATGAGGGCAAACTGAAATGGGTGACTGTAAGGAACACATTATAAGGCCTTTGCAATGCCAACGTTTTGGCTATTTGTATTGAGACCATGGGAAGTCATAGAATCTAAACTATTTATATAATTGAAAAACCAGCGGAAGGAAATATACACACCATTTTGTAATAAGATTGTAAACTTTTATTCTGATATAAAATGTAACACACAAAAATCACACATGACAGAGTATATAAAAAATCTGACATGCAAAAAAGAGGAAAAAACCAACCAATACACTAAAGGAAGGACACAAGTCCACAGTATGACCAGGGTGAATAAGCTATATCGCTTAGATGTCAACAGTCACAAGCTAGTCCTCTGTATGCCAAACACCTTAGACCCATATTATAATCTAATCTCTCCCATATTCACATGTATTAATGGAATAGAGTGTAAGCTCACCCATAGTTGGTCCGGACTGCTGCGTGGCTTTCCCACAGCCCCTGACGCGCGTTTCGCTTGATCGCTTTCTCAAAGGGGGAGTGGGAGCAATATAATTGCCTTAAATTGTCTGTCATCCACTTCCGTCTGGACTTCCACAAATCCACACCGGAAGTGCGCCGACTGCCATATTGGAATACCCAAGTGATGGGTATTCCAATATGGCACCTGCTGGTGGTACCAGGCCCCTGCACAATACCACCAGCTGGTCATCGCCAGACCTTCCGCGTCGGCGGGGGAGGGGGAGCGGCAGCTGCCCATCATTCTCATTTGCTCCTGGCGCGTCTCTGCATGTCCCTGCTTCTCCGGCGTCGGCAGCTTCTTCCTGTGTTCAGAGGTACGATGTGACCGCTGAACATAGGAAGAAGCTGCCGGCTCCCGGAGACCATCTGTCAGTGAGAAGCTGCCAGGGACCGCGTCTGGAGCAGGTGAGTATAACGGGGGAGGGTGAGCATTCCAATATTCACCTGTCCCCATTCCACCGCAGCGTGCCGCTCCGTTTTCCGCGTCCTCTGGCTGTGCTGTTCAGGTCATAGGGCGAGATGATGTGTTTAGTGTGCGCGCCGTCCTTTGCCTGAACAGTCACTGCAGAGGACGCGGAAGACAGAGCGGGCCCCCGGCGGTGGAACGGGGACAGGTGAATATGTCAAGTGCCGGGGGCCTACTCAGGGCAAGAGGTGTGTATATCATTTTTTTTTTTTCGCAGCAGCAGCATATGGAGCACTTGTTTCTATAGAGCATCTTATGGGGCCATAATCAACCATTATGCAGCATTATATGGGGCACATTTTCTATACAGCATCTTATGGGGCCATAATCAACCATTATGCAACATTATATGGGGCTTCGGGACGAGAGAATCTCAGTGCTGCAAAGCCTGCCCCCATCGGGACGTCACCACCCTCCATCTAGTAGTCAATAAGTAATGTTCTGTTGGCACAATTTGTCTCAATTGCTAATATTACTAGCCTCCAGTGAAATGTATAACTTCAGTCCCCAACTAGCCATTGTTTTTAGGTTACAAGAGAATACTGTGATGAGTGCAATGTCTTACCAAATTTCAATCTGTAAAGATGTCTATGTAAATGCACAATTTTAAAATAGAAAACTGTCACAGTTTTTGATGCTCTTTTAATCCTGATGGTATTCTGTCAACCAGCCTCATGGAATGGTTACTTGGGAAACTTTCTGAACAATTGATGTGATGGCATGTCACTGCAGGATGTTTTATTAACCTTGGTGGTTGTGAAAGGGTTGCCTTTTTCAGAGACCACTCCACTAAAATGAGGACCCCTACAAAAAGCTGATTTTTTTTTTTCCAGTAAAATCTATGGACAACCAGCCATTTTCCCTGCAGCTGTCACTGAATGGGAAATATAGAATCACTTGGCAAACATTACGGTGTATATACAGTAAATCCGTTAGTCAACATGTGGCCCTCACCAAATGATTAAAATTAGTGAACTGAGTGCTATACTTCCAAAACTGTGCTGACTATTCCTCCTTTTCCAGTGACTTCATTCAAATGAATGGGGGGACTGTGAACTATGGAGATGATCCTGCCGGGCAGTGTTCCATTTTGGCTCAGAGAAGGGTGGTTCCTTCATGGGGAACCCTCCTTGTAATACTCATATAGACAGGGGTTGTCTTGATGACACAACCCCTAAACATTTGCTTCCAGTTTAAAATAATTTGCCAACTATGTCATATTTTACCCCAAACTTTTCACGAAGACCAGGTTATGACTGTTCTGACTTTTCTGGTATTGTCCACAAAGGAGACTCTTACATTTTAACAGTTTATGTTTTTTTGCCGCTGTATTTAAAGCAAGTTTAATTTTTTAAGCTATACCCCTTTTCATTGCCTTTATGTTTCAAAACTTTTTGATGATGGGTTATTTGCATTAAGTCCTGTTACAGGCTGTTATTGTAAGGTTTATTTTATAGCTTAGTAAATGTTATGCAACTATTTGTGACATTCTACATGTGCAGGGGGATTGTTACACTAAATGAAGAATAAGCCATCATTGTGTTTTGTAAACCGTGCTGTTGTGTTTTCCATTACCCGTTTCTCTTTCTTCCCCTAGATATTTACTTGTGTCACATAATGCAATCTATTATTAAAATGCATAAAACATTGAGCGATTAAAGTCCAAACAAATAATAAACTTTCAAATTTAAGTGCATGTAAAATAATTGCTTTTGAATCCCTCAGTCCCTCTCTTAAAGCATTACAATCATGATTCTCGATACATATCTTACTGTATTCAACTATGCCAAGTCCCCATTGTATCACTGATTAAAAGTTGTAATTAGAAGCACAGCTGGCACTCTTTATTTCTTTTCATTGCTCATAACTGAAATTATTTCCTTTTTAAATACCCTTTATTTAATAGATGTATACAGCTTGGAGTGGGGAGCAATCGGCTTTAGTAATAGGTTGGCGGTTATACAACCTTATTTATAACTTCTGCTAGAACAACGCAGGCTATCCCTATGGGAACTCTTCCATTTTATGGTGCAGTTTTCTTCATTGTAGTCAAGACCTTCATTGATGAAAATAATGTAGGATTTCCCCACACATGGGAAGAGAAAAATAAAAATGTTGCATGAGCTCCATACTTTTCAGCAGATAATTTAGAAAATACATTTTCCCTGTTGTCTTGGGTTATATGTTTTTGAATAGGATAAATTTGAGAAAAACTTGTTGGTAGCGCAATTCAACCAGTATATGTTAACACAGATTTTGACACGAATTCTGTGCGAAAATATGCATGGAAAATAGTTCTGTCCAAGAAAAAAATCTCACAAAGAAAAAACTATGGCACTCACACCATGGCCAAAAAAATATAATTGATAGGATCCAGAAAGAGAGAAAAGGGCGACATTCGTTTCACGCTGCCAACCGCTTAATTCAAGCTTTATGGAGAAAAAATGTCCATAAGAACAATTAGCATTCCATTGATTCCTCATTTAGATGTCAGCAATTTTTCTCATGCGCAAAAATGACCTATTTTAATCAGTGTTTTTGCTGCCAATTTCATCAGTTTTTACCATCAGGGTATTTTCTCATATGATAAAGTAAATAAGTTGCAAAGCTTCTCCTGCCAATTACAATGTTAAAAGCAGACTTTGCACATGAATGGAAATGCCAGCATTCATGTAAAGACACACACACACACACACACACACACACACACACACACACACACACACACACACACACACTGTGTGTCTTTCTATGGGTTGCCGCACGTGAAACGTAGGACAGCCAGGGAATGCACAGACTCCGCAGTGTTCGAGGAAAAGCGGAGCAGGACCTGGCAGATCATGTGTCTGCCGGGAAGGCGCCGAGGTGTGCAGCCAAGCTCCAAGAATGGACGAGAACCGACAGCTAGGTGAACTCTGGGTACGTAGTCAGGCAAGCCGAGATCAGAAGCTGAGAAGACGAGCAGTAGCCAGGGACGAGACAGAAGGATGTTGGGGTACAAGCCGAGGTCGGTAGCCATACGGGAGCGCAGGACAAAAGAACAAGACAGAGAGTGGTCAAGACAGAGCCAGGGGTCAGAACTACAACCACAGCTCCTGGCGCCGGCATTGGCAAATCCTCACAGCTTGCAGTGCGTGCACTTTTAGGATTCGCAAGTCTGCAGTTACATAGAGCAACTGCAGACTTTAACAGTAAGGCCGGACAACCCCTTTAAAGTCAAGTTGGACCGCTCATGTTTTTTCTTTGAGACTGTATTCATTTGATGTTTGTAGGAGCCTTTAGACTGTATTCCAAGAAGTGATTTCAGGAGAAATGTGGATCGATCAGTATAAATATAAATGCTTTACACTTTGGTTCTCATTGGAGATAATCCGCTGCCAAACGCTGAGAACACATGAATACTCTGCCTAGCCTAATGTTCATATGTATGGAAGAGTTTACAGAGATAACTATTGGCCATCAGATAGCTATCTCATGTGTATGGGTATAACTTACAAGGATATTCTCAAGTTTTTAAATTGTTTTAATTATTAGGCAGCATGAAAATAAATGTAACATGAAAGACAACAATAGAACAGCACAGCCCATGCAGGGAGAGGTGAACATAAACTCAAACAGTTAATCCCCCGAAGGCTGATCCGAGGTGCTCTCTTGAAACAAGAAAATATGGCATGTAGCTTCACAGAAGAAAAGCGGCAGCACTCACCGATCCTGAGGTTGGATATACCTTTTATTCAAGCATGTTACAAAACCTTCACGGTTCGGGAGGGTGGGATAGTGACAGGAGTGTGCGGGGAGAGACGACGGCTGTTACGCGCTACACACACCGCTTTTACGGGACCCGTAGAAGCGCTGTGTGTAGCGCGAAACAGCCGTCGTCTCTCCCCGCACACTCCTGTCACTATCCCACCCTCCCGGACCGTGAAGGTTTTGTAACATGCTTGAATAAAAGGTATATCCAACCTCAGGATCGGTGAGTGCTGCCACTTTTCTTCTGTGAAGCTACAAAGCATGAAAATAAATGTTTGCACTCAACTTGCTTTTTCCATCTGCGGTCATTTTCCCGCAATTGCAGTTTTTATCTTTTATAGTGTACAGCTTGCTCCCATGGAGCTGGCCGCATGTGTGCAGTAGCTACATTCCACAAGAGGGGTTACCTCTTAAAGTGACTCTGTGAACACAGAATGACTGTTTAAACTAAGTACTGCCATTGGGTGCTTCATGGCGGGGCCAGTCATTTATATACACCTTTCTACCTGCTTGTTTTCCCTCAATCTTGACCTTCCCTCTTCTTTGATTAACAGCTCTGGCTTCATAGAGCCAGAGAGAGGAGGAGATATTTCAAAGCAAGGAGAGGGGAAGCGCCTGTACTTGGTTTGAACAGTCATTCTGTGTTGACAGAGTCCCGCTAACATCCCAGTCAGCTCTCTCTAGCTCATTGATTTCTATACAGTAGTTAGTTGCTCACCTTCCTCTCTCTCCTCCTCTCTCTCATCTTCTCAAGAGATGCAGTTATAAATCACCAGTCTGATAATCTTGGTTCTTGCTGTGTGCTGGTTCAAATACTTTATCTCTTGTGCTGGGCTTTATAGTTCTACTAATACTATAGTTCTACTATTCACCAAAGTTGTCACTCAAGAACGAAAGCCCACCCTGCTGTATACATACAGATATATGGGAGAGCTGGGTCTGCAATAGAATTTACAGAAACAGAGTGAACTCTGCTGAATGTAGCCCCACCCACTTGAAGTACAAGTCCTGCCTACCCACTTGCCAAGTACCACCCACCCGTGATTTACACACGTGGTCAAAATTGTTGGTACCCCTCGATAAATTACAAAAAAATCCACAATGGTCACAGAAATAACTTGAATCTGACAAAAGCAATAATAAATAAAAAATCTATGAAAATGAGCAAATGAAAGTCAGGCATTGCTTTTCAACCATGCTTCCACAGAACTAAAAAAAAAAATTAAACACATGAAATAGGCCTGGACAGAAATGATGGTACCCTTAACTTAATATTTTATTGCACAACCTTTTGAGGCTATCACTGCCATCAAACGATTCTTGTAACTGTCAATGAGACTTCTGCACCTCTTGACAGATATTTTGGCCCACTCCTCAAGAGGAAACTGCTCCAGTTGTCTCCTATTTGAATGTTGCTTTTTCCAGACGGCATATTTCAGCTCTTTCCAAAGATTCTCAATAGGATTTAGGTCAGCGCTCATAGAAGGCCACTTCAGAATAGTCCAATGTTTTCCTCTTAGCCATTCTTGGGTGTTTTTAGCTGTGTGTTTTGGGTCATTATCATGGTGCAAGACCCATGACCTGTGACCTGAGATGAAGGTTTCTGACACTGGGCAGCACATTTCTCTCTAGACTCCCTTGATAATCTTGAGATTTCATTGTACCCTGCAGAGATTCTAATCACCCTATGACAGATTCAGTAAAGCAGCCCCATAACATAAGATCCTCCTCCATGTTTCACTGTAGGGACAGTGTTCTTTTCTTGATATGCTTCATTTTTCCATCTGTGAACATAGAGCTGATGTGCCTTGCCAAAAAGTTCAATTTTTGTTTCATCTGTCCATAGGACATTCTCCCAGAAGCTTTGTCAACATGAAGTTTGGCAAATTCCAGTCTGGCTTTATGATTTTTTTTCAACATTGGTGTCCTCCTCGGTCGTCTCCCATGAAGTCCACTTTGGCTCAGACAATGACAGATGGTGTGATCTGACACTGATGTTTCTTGAGCTTGAAGTTCACCTTTAATCTGTTTAGAAGTTTTTTTTGGGCTCTTTTGTTACCGATCATATTATCCGTCTCTTTGATTTGTCATCAATTTCCCTCCTGCGCCCATTTCCAGGGAGGTTGGCTACACTCCCATGTATCTTAAATTTCTGAATAATATGTGCCACTGTAGTCCCAGGAACATCAAGCTGCTTGGAGATGGTCTTATAACTTTTGCCTTTAACATGTTTGTCTATAATCTTCTTTCTAATCTCCTGAGACAACTTTTTCCTTTGCTTCCTCTGGTCCATGTTGAGTGTCATACACACCATGTCACCAAACAGTACAGTGAGTATCTGTAGCCCTATATACAGGCCACTCACTGATTCCAAGATTGTAGACACCTGTGATGCTAATTAGTGGACACACCTTGATTTAACATGTCCCTTTTGTCACATTATTTTCAGGGGTACCATCATTTCTGTCCAGGCCTATTTCATGAGTTTTAATTTTTTTTAAGTTCTGTGGAAGCATGGTTGAAAAGCAATGTCTGACTTTCATTTGTTCATTTTCATAGATCTTTTATTTATTATTACTTTTGTCAGATTCAAGTTATTTCTGTGACCCTTGTGGGTTTTTCTGTCATTAAACGAGAGGTACCAACAATTTTGACCACGTGTGTAAGCCCCGTGCTTCCACAGCTCAGTTTCCAGAAGAGAGGGCGAATTACATCAAAGGAGTCAGGAGATTCTCAGCCAGAGACATTTGACCACAAGAGCAACTTAGGTTACAGCAGAATTTGGGAAAGCAAGTTATTTGGTGAAGAGCTTATCTATGGGAATTAATTCACATGTAAGGGACATGGGAAATATTTTTACAGTGAAATAGGAAGTAGACATGGTCCCTACCTCCTTGGAGGAGTGTGGTGAAATATTAGGATATTTGTGTCTATTTTTCATAATTGTCCAAAACTTTTTAGTTAAAACAACTACTTGACCATGGGATAGGAAAATCTAGATGATTGGATAGGGATAGTTAACCCATTGTTTGACTGTTCCCACACCATTGTCTAAACCAGTAATTATTTCAGAATGTCCCATGTGTATTATAATGTGTAGCCAGGGCTGGCGCTGCGTTTGCCAGGAAGCTGAAGCCTTAATGTACATTTAGAAACCACATTTATAAACAGCATCTTTAAAATATATTTTTACTGTAAAACTGTATCCCTATGAAATCCAACCTCGTGCTACTATGCAGCCAGCTATAAGCGTGTCTCGCTTTTCATTCTGTTCTGCCAAATTGAGCCTAAATTAAAAGTGGGAACATCAGCAATGTTTGCAGCAGACACATCTCCAGTTATCTCTTGAATTAAAATAAATACTGTTCAAAGAGCCACAAATATTTTGAGTTCTTTCCATCTCTGTTTAATTTGAGTTAATCCCCCTTTAGCCCGATCCCTGTGAATAGTTCCTCTGTGTCAGTTTTCTTATGCACTTAAAACCATAGCAGTCATACACTCTCTGTTTTCCTTTTTCCATGAAATATAATTGCCTAAGCATTTTAGTGTAGCTCAGATTTCGCAGTCTCTTGGTCATCTAAGTTATACTCCTACGCATGTAATTAGTCATACAGCTTCAATTAGCAGTAATGGTACACGTGATGGTCAACCATGGACAAAAAACACAATATTAAAGGGAACTTGTCACTAGATTGTTGCTGCCCAAACTACGAGCATCGTGAATCAGAGACTGTCAGCGCAGTTGCAGTCAGATATGATTTACACCGGCGCCGTTTCAAAGAAAATAGTTTGAAAGAGCCAGCCAGGGACCACACGTAGCGACCTGACTAGTCTGCCCCATAATCCAGCCGATTTCACCCCACCTCACTCGAGTTGATTGATAGGTCTCTCGCTAAGTTCACACGATGATAAGACCTGTCCATCAACTGGAGTGGGGCGGAGAGAAGATGCGGTGGACTAGTCAGGCCTCTCCCTATTGTCCCCGGCCGCCTTTTCAAACTATGTTTTCTCTGAAATAACACAACGTTTTAGAGTAAAAGAAAAGAGACTGCAATCGCTCATCCAGGCTCTGATTCAGGCTGCCAGTGGTTTCCATCCAAGAACTACCGTAGAGAAGGCTAATTGCTTGGAACAGTGATGTTGGTCTCCATTGCACCATTTCCTCTGCCGGAAGAGGAAGTGCAAAGACCAGCAGGGACTAGGGCAGCATTAGAAAATAAACAGTGGTCATCGTTAAGTTGAATATTATTTTTTCAAGAGCCTACTATATGGTCGCTTAAAAAGTAATCAAATGAAAAAAAATGCTTAAGATGTGATAAGTCACATGCTTGTTGACCTACCCAGCAAAGGTTGGTTTTGCAGAGTAGACCAGGGCAGAAGCAACAGTTTGTCGCAGTTCTCTGCTCTGACTCTTATATAGGAAGAATGCAGGACTGACCTGGAATAACGCTGCCGTAAACCTAAGAATAAAATGCAAACTACGAATTAAATTAGGTTTTTCGTATACACCTTAAAGGAAATCTGTAAGCAGGATGGCCAGGCCGTTCACCACACCATGACCAGTTCCTTCACCAATTACTGAGAAATCATCATTTAAATTGATAAGCAAATGGATATGGTATTTCTGAATACTCCGTCATTCCAGCTCTATTCCATGCGCAGTGTCGCCTCCTCCTGCTATGATGGAGTAATGGAGGCTTCAGATCTACAGTAGATCTTTAACCTCATTTGCATATGAAATCAAACCAGATTTCTCAGTAACTGATAAACGGACTGGTCATGTAAAGGTATTACTGGACTTTGAAAGAGCCATGTCCGCAGGTAAATAGGTTGGAGTGTGAAATCCTGCTTGCAGATTCTTTTAGATCAAACACCATGAAATATAGGACAGTGTAATCAGTAAACCAAGGTACCCGACTCCTCTACATTTCCATGCTGTTGTACTCCTTGGGATTTTCCATGCAGAATCTGTTGTTTTTTGACATGGTCAAAATTATTATTTATTATTATTGCGCCATTAATTCCATGGCGATTTACATGTAAGGAGGGGTATACATAAAGAAAACAAGTATGATAATCTTAAACAATACAAGTCACGACTGGTACAGGAGGAGAGAGGACCCTGCCCGCAAGGGCTCACAATCTACAAGATCTATTCTTTCTCCAGGCTATAGTATAAATAAAAGGTGAAATTGCGCCTGGGTCCTGGAGCTTAAGGGGACCAAAAAGATCCTTTTGGCCCATATGAAAAGACTATTACTATTAAAGACTTGTGATATTTGGGAGGCTCTGTTGGACATTTTGCATTGGGTTCCATTAGCTTTGCCGCTGGCAAGCTCCATGTTGGAACTATTAAGTATATTCATTATACTTGGCTAGCTTATATTGTAATTGAAAGTCATAGGGTAGGTGCATACGTTCAGGAATTGGCAGCGCTTTGGTAGAGCACATGTTTGCTGGGTCCAAAGCGCTGCCGGGTATTGAATGCTTGTGAATCCACATGTGTTCATTGAACCATGCGGATTCACCCCATCAAATACATTTGACAGGTCAAAATTATCTTGCGGAGAAAGACATTTGGAAAGACGCTCCACATGTCCGTCTCTTCTGGTGAGCCGCGGGAATCTGTGCATGCATAGTGGGCATGGGATTTCTTGAATTCCCATCCACTATGCTGTACTATCTGGATGCTGCACAAGTACGCAGTTTCTAATCCGCAGGGTTTACTGATCGTGGGCACATACCCATAATGGTGTCCAGAGGATTAAGCTGGTTCATATCTCTCGAGTAGACTTTGTAGGTCTATAGCTATCCTGAGTGCATGTTCTAGGCCTCAGCCCACAGAGTTTCGTGGAAGACAGGATCATGTTAACACTTATTTTTGGGAAACATTGGAATGAGGTTTCCTTGTTTTTCCTAAAATTCAGTCAAAACTTTGAAGTATATTATCATGCAACATTGCAAAAGTATGAGTTTGCGTCTTCGCATCGGCGAGTTGCTGCTATGTCTTTGTGAGTCCTATCTTTTTATAAGTTGGGACTACCAGTACTGCAGTCAGCTTTCTCACTACAGATCTGTGCCGTACCTGAAGATCATGTAGTGTAGAAAGAAATAATGAATTCTAACTAGGACACACTATGTCATACATAATGAAAGTGAAGTCCTGAACCTGACCTGTATTGTAGGCATGCCACTTTGTACTGCCTGATGGTGCCTTGTCTTTCTTCAGTACTTGTCTCCAGGTTTCAGTCTTTTCTCTCTTCCCTTGTTATATGTGCTATCAGGAACAATAGGTTTCTTTTCTACGTTATTTGTAGAAATGTTCTCTTATGCAAAGGGAACAATGTTTGAAGCCCGTGTATTCTTCTGTGTTTATGTTAAAGAACTCACTTTTGGCAGAAGCTTTTAAAGGGTCTTTTCAAGTGTACAAAGGCATTTTATGAGAAGCGTCTTTCAGCCAAGGTGGTGTCACTTGCATCATTAAGCAGCCTGCCCATCTAAGGCCATAGTCTGGCTGACAGCTATGTGCCTGTGCCATAAAAGTTTGAATACAACCTTATAGCTGCTCGTCATGCATGTCCAACATATGGGCTCAGCTGCCTAGAGACATAGGAGAGCACATGCTAATATCAAGTGCTCTTGTATTGTTTACCCGCAGCAGACATTTCTTGTTCTATGGATTTGTATAATCTTATAAGCAAATCTACATAGTTGACATTTAAATGCCTGCAGAAGAATTGTGTTCAAACACATTTATAATGAAAGAAACAAGGAAAGTATAGTTACTTTACAGAAGGCTGTTCAGCTGAGATATGGTGATTATCCTGCAATTTAGCTGCAGGTTCTTTACAATTCCTCCCTTTTATGATTGCGCTGATGTTTTTGGAAAGTTTATTTTAATAGAAACATGTCTAGTTTATTTTTCAGCTATTTAAAGGACATGCGACACATGGACCTTTAACCATACGGACGGAACCTGGCTATTTTCTGGTCTTTTTTTGTATGACCTTTCTTTGCTTTGAACTCTCTGATTTAAAGAGGATTAGAAAAAAAGAGGGCTTTGTTTCCAGAAATAGTATCACTAGTGTTCATGGATATTTTGTGAAATTATGAACAGCCGTGCAAATGAACTCTCTTCCAGAAGGAAGGAAGTTGCCCCTCTAGTGTGAGGTCCTAGGTCACTACCCTGTAAGTCAATTAAGAGCCTTGAAATATTGCTAGGGTTGTCAGCCAAATGAGAGATCCCTATCTGTAGGTGGCGTAAAGGCTGGCTTGGTGAGATGCTGTTGACGCAGCTCACGGAAGGTACTGGTTTTCCTTGCTGATATCCTTCTAGTGTAGAGAGTATGGGGGCTTCTAGTTTGTCAATACAGCCATCACTCAGAAATAGAGGGGAGGGATTATAATAATCCTTAATCAAGAGAGGGAAGTTCACTTCATCATTAGGAACCACTGTAAGCAACTACGTGGAATCAGACTTCTCACTGAAAAACCTCCACACCTTCACAGGGCCAAAACTCCTGACAGACACCTTTTAAATACTAGCTATCAAGTCTACTAATATCTTGTGTAACGTATATCTGCATTCCCTCTCTGGGATCCCCCATTATTCAGAATAGGATTTAGGGTGAATGTGATTATTTAGCCTTTTGGTGTAATCCGTCTCCGCTTCACTCTCTTCTTCTTGAAACGTAACTGACATCAGGATGAAGCCAGAGCTGCGACTGCTCCCTAACATCCTCCGGATGTAAGATGGGGAGAGTAAAGCAGCTGCTGATTGGCTGCAGGGATCACGTGACATAACAATGTCATACGAGCCCTGGGAGAGTGAGTTCCGACAATGCTGGAACAGTGGCAGCACTAGTGGTGAGTATACAGTGGGGAAAATAAGTATTTGATACACTGCCGAATTTGCAAGTTTTCCCACCTACAAAGAATGGAGAGGTCTATAATTTTTATCGTACGTGCACAACTGAGAGACAGAATCTTAAAAAATAAAATCCAGAAAATCACATTGTACGATTTTTACGTAATTTACATTTTATTGCATGAAATAAGTATTTGATACAATAGAAAAACAGGCACAGAAACCTTTCTTTTCAATTACAGAGGACAGACATTTATTCTAGTTCTTGACCAAGTTTGCACACAGTGCAGCAGGGATTTTTGCCCACTCCTCCATACAGATCTTCTCCAGATCTTTCAGATTTTGGTGCTGTCCCTTGGCAATATTGAATTTCAGCTCCATTCAAAGATTGTTTATTGGGTTCAGGTCTAAAGACTGGCTAGGCCACTCCAGGGCCTTGTAATACTTCTTATGGAGCCACTTCTTAGTTGCACTTGCTGTGTGTTTCGGTAATTTTCCTGCTGGGAGACCCATCTTCAATGCTCTTTAAAGAAGGAGGTTGTCAGCCAAAATCTCGTAATGCATGACCCCATCCATCCTCCCTTCAATTCCGTGCACTTGTCCTGTCCCCTTGGCAGAAAAGCACTCCAAAGTATTACTTATTTCATGCAATAAAATGCAATTTAATTATTTAAAGGTCATATGATGTGATTTTCTGGTTTTTAATTTTAGATTCTGTCTCTTACAGTTGAAGTGTACCTACAATGCAAATTACAGACCTCTCCAATCTTTGTAGGAGGGAAAACTTGCAAAATCGTCAGTGTATCAAATACTTTATTTTCCTCGCTGTAGCTGTTATTATATTACTTGGGGGAAAGAGTCAATGAGTGGGGATTGTCCGTATCTCAATCCCTGAGATTGCTTTGACGAAAAAAGTAGGTGACAGATTCCCTTTAAATCATTGAAGTCAATGAGAACGCAACAGTTTGTCATCAGTTTGAAATGCAGCTTTTTTTGTTTACTGGTTTTGTTTCAAATGCATGAATACTTCTCATGTGAACTCCGCCTTATAGTTGAGGAACCATCAATCAAATTTATCCAAGTAGGTCATCAATTAATGACTGTGCAAAGTTCATTTGGAACGATTCCATGATCATAACTTTTGCGTTCATTCTTTTTTCTTCCATGTTATGATGTTCAGTGTTCTTATATAACTCTGGCAGGCGCGTACGTCAGACTTCCCGTATGATTGTAGTAGCAGCTCGGTTCAGCTAGATGTTGGCTGATTTCTTCATTAAAATAACAGCAAGCATTCATTCCTGATGTTTCATCATACTATATACATTTCACTGTAATCATGTATGCCATGAGCCTAACCATGTTACTGACGGGTATATTTTAAACAAACTTGGAAATCCCAGTCGTCAAAGTTCATTTCACCAATTAGGGCTCTGCTGGAAATTCTAGCCATGCTTTGCCTGAGCATCATTAAGTTCCCATCTATGGGATAGACCTTGTGAAAAGGAACAATCAGATGATTGTGTTAATTTGAGAACCTGATTAAGACAGGAGAAATTAGAAACATCCACAGCAAAGCAAAATCTGGGCACATATCCCAGCATAACTCCCGCAATGCTCAGGGGCAGCGCTGCCGCGATTGTTACAACGTTTCCATTCATTACACACTGTAGCAGGGCACGGCGATGACAATCTATTTTATTCCTTCATTAAGTATTATGAATGTCTCATTTAAAACAGGGAAAAAAACCCCTCTTAATATAAGAGCGACAGTAGCTATTTTCAGTACGAAGCTTTTGAACAGCTTTTTATGAGACATCTCAAGGGAAAAGCCAAAGTGATGTAGTCACAGTTTTATTAAAAATCTCTTAAATAAGGACGTGTGCAAATATCACTTATTTAGCAATTTTATGGAGGGTTTTATGTGAGCATTGAGGAATACATTACTTTTTCCTAATGTGTTGTATATTTATTAAAATAATGGCAGTAAATATATACTATTTGTGAGGAGCGGGCCTTGTTCTATAGAATTCTGGACCAATGGATGTGGAGCGGAATCCACGGCTCTAAGGGATGAGGACTTTTTCCAGCACGGAGCATCGGTTACGTCAAACTTGTTGTGTTTTTTTAGAGATTTGCTCGCTCATCAGTTTAAGTGCATTAATTTCACCTGTAAGGTGTTTAGCCTCTGGAATCAATGTTTCCATTCAGTGACAGTAAGTAACAGTGTGGGCTGGATCTTATGTATACATAAATTAAAGGTAAAGACAATCATTGTATTACTCTTGATAGTGTCTGAGGCCTAAATTGATCTATTGTTTCATATTAGACTGTAAGTAACCTACAAACCTAAGGATAAATACACAGATTATTTGAAAAATCTAACAATGAAGGATCACCTCCTCCCACCTTCCTCCATTCCTGTGGAAGAATGTCCTGAATGGGAACTGCGGATATAAATAAAAAAATCTCTGGCTCCCAATGCAAAGCGTTAAGTCTTTAAATTGAAATGAACACACAGTAATGCGACCGCTCATCACACTGATGTGACCACTTATCAAACCATACCGATCATTGTGGGACATGGACATTAATGGATTATCAGCAGAAAGGTGAGTATAATTTTGCTTTTTTTTTTTTTTTTTTTGGTGAATAAATGAATAAAAGAGTGTCTGGGAGTGTTTATTTCCATTAAAGGACTTTACTCTGTGTCTTTATTAAATTTATCTAAGGGGTTAGTAATGGGGGTGTCTTCTAGATGCCTCTCCATTACTAACCGCTGGGCTTGATGTCAGTGGACTTAAAACAGCTGACATCAACCCCTCAACTATTACCCCACTTGCCACTGCACCAGGGTAAGTGGGAAGAGCGGAGGCTAAGCTCCACATCTAATGAATGAGAGCTGATCTTTTTAGTATGTGAAGGGGTCAATATCCATGGTCCATTTTCAGGCTATTAATGTCAGCCCACAGCTGCTGGTTTTTGATTATAGGGGGACTCCATGTCGATTTTTTTGGGGGTCTCCCCTATAATAACCAGAAAAGGTTTAGCAAACGGCTGTGAGCTGTTATTAAAGGGAACCTGTCACCCCGCTTTTTCTATATGAGCTAAAAATAGCTTTAAATAGGGCCTGAGCTGTGCTTTATAACTGTGTCTTTATTGTCCCCTGATTCCCCACCTTTGCTGCCAAAATACCTTAGTAAAGTCGCCATTTTCGCCTGTCAATCACGGCGGTCTGGTAAAATGGGCGTTGTGAATTCACTGTTTCTCCCCCACCTCTTGCTTTTCCCTAAGTAATTTCTTCCCGACATTTGCGTAGTGTTTCGCGCCTGCGCAGTTAAGTCTAATGTCGTGCCTGCGCATTATGCTTTGCCCAACTGTGGGCATAGCATACAGCTCATCTCTGCGCATGCGCGGCCCTTCTCTGTAACCTGTGTGCCCGGGAAGTCTGGCTATGCAAATGGTGTTGTCCTGGATGCCGGTAAAATTTCCCCATCCCGAACTTCTTGCGTAAGTTGCTTATCTACAAAACGTAGCAAGAAGTTCTGGATGGGGGAATTTTACCGGCATCCAGGACAACACCATTTGCATAGCCAGACTTCCGGGGCACACAGGTTACAGAGAAGAGCCGCGCATGGGCGGAGACGAGCTGTATACTATGCCCACAGTTGGGCAAAGCATAATGCGCAGGCGCGACATTAGACTTAACTGCGCAGGCGCGAAATACTACGCAAACGTCGGGAAGAAATTACTTAGGGAAAATCAAGAGGTGGGGGAGAAACAGTGAATTCACAACGCCCATTTGACCAGACCGCCGTGATTGACAGGCGAAAACGGCAACTTTACTAAGGTATTTTGGCAGCAAAGGTGGGGAATCAGGGGACAATAAAGACACAGTTATAAAGCACAGCTCAGGCCCTATTTAAAGCTATTTTTAGCTCATATTGAAAAAACGGGGTGACAGGTTCCCTTTAACCCCTTCATGACCCAGCCTATTTTGGCCTTAATGACCTTGCCGTTTTTTGCAATTCTGACCAGTGTCCCTTTATGAGGTAATAACTCAGGAACGCTTCAACGGATCCTAGCGGTTCTGAGATTGTTTTTTCGTGACATATTGGACTTCATGTTAGTGGTAAATTTAGGTCAATAATTTCTGCGTTTATTTGTGAAAAAAATGGAAATTTGGCGAAAATTTTGAAAATTTCGCAATTTTCAAATTTTGAATTTTTATTCTGTTAAATCAGAGAGTTATGTGACACAAAATAGTTAATAAATAACATTTCCCACATGTCTACTTTACATCAGCACAATTTTTGAACCAAAATTTTTTTTTTGCTATGAAGTTATAAAGGTTAAAATTTGACCAGTGATTTCTCATTTTTACAACAAAATTTACAAAATCATTTTTTTTAGGGACCACCTCACATTTGAAGTCAGTTTGAGGGGTCTATATGGCTGAAAATACCCAAAAATGACACCATTCTAAAAACTACAGCCCTCAAGGTGCTTAAAACCACATTCAAGAAGTTTGTTAACCCTTCAGGTGTTTCACAGCAGCAGAAGCAACATGGAAGGAAAATATGAACATTTAACTTTTTATTCACAAAAATGATCTTTTAGCAACAATTTTTTTATTTTCCCAAGGGTAAAAGGAGAAACTGGACCACGAATGTTGTTGTCCAATTTGTCCTGAGCACGCTGATACCTCATATGTGGGGGTAAACCACTGGTTGGGCGCACGGCAGGGCTCGGAAGGGAAGGAGCGCCATTTGACTTTTTGAATGAAAATTTGACTCCAATCTTCAGCGGATAGCATGTCACGTTTGGAGAGCCCCCGTGTGCCTAAACATTGGACCTCCCCCACAAGTGACCCCAATTTGGAAACTAGACGCCCCAATGAACTTATCTAGATGCATAGTGAGCACTTTAAACCCCCAGGTGCTTCACAAATTGATCCGTAAAAATGAAAACGTACTTTTTTTTCACCAAAAAATTATTTTAGCCTCAATTTCTTCATTTTCACATGGGCAACAGGATAAAATGGATCCTAAAATTTGTTGGGAAATTTCTCCTGAGTACACCGATACCTCATATGTGGGGGTAAACCACTGTTTGGGCATATGGTAAGGCTCGGAAGGGAAGGAGCGCCATTTGACTTTTTGAATGAAAAATGATCTCCATCGTTAGCGGACACCATGTCGCGTTTGGAGAGCCCCTGTGTGCCTAAACATTGGAGCTCCCACACAAGTGACCCCATTTTGGAAACTAGACCCCCCAAGGAACTTATCTAGATGCATAGTGAGCACTTTAAACCCTTATGTGCTTCAGAAATTGATCCATAAAAATGAAAAAGTGCTTTTTTTTTCACAAAAAAATTTCTTTTAGCCTCAATATTTTCATTTTCACATGTGCAACAGGATAAAATGGATCCTAAAATTTGTTGGCCAATTTCTCCTGAGTACGCCAATATCTCATATGTGGGGGTAAACCACTGTTTGGGCGCACGGCAAGGCTCGGAAGGGAAGGAGCGCCATTTGACTTTTTGAATGGAAAATTAGCTCCAATCATTAGCGGACACCATGTCGCCTTTGGAGAGCTCCTGTGTGCCTAAACACTGGAGCTCCCCCACAAGTGACCCCATTTTGGAAACTAGACCCTCCAAGGAACTTATCTAGATGCATAGTGAGCACTTTAAACCACCAGGTGCTTCACAGAAGTTTATAACGCAGAGCCGTGAAAGTAAAAAATAATTTTTCTTTCCTCAAAAATGATTTTTTAGCCCGGACTTTTTTATTTTCCCAAGGGTAACAGGGGAAATTGGACCCCAATAGTTGTTGTCCAGTTTGTCCTGAGTACGCTGATACCCCATATGTGGGGGTAAACCACTGTTTGGGCACACGGCAGGGTTCGGAAGGGAAGGCACGCCATTTGGCTTTTTGAATGGAAAATTAGCTCCAATCATTAGCGGACACCATGTCGCGTTTGGAGAGCCCCTGTGTGCCTAAACATTGGAGCTCCCCCACAAGTGACCCCATTTTGGAAACTAGACCTCCGAAGGAACTAATCTAGATGTGTGGTGAGCACTTTGAACCCCAAAGTGCTTCACAGAAGTTTATAACGCAGAGCCATGAAAATAAAAAATAATTTTTCTTTTCTCAAAAATGGTTTTTTAGCCCTGAATTTTTTATTTTCCCAAGGGTAACAGGAGAAATTTGACCCCAAAAGTTATTGTCCAGTTTGTCCTGAGTACGCTGATACCCCATATGTGGGGGTAAACCACTGTTTGGGCACACATCGGGGTTCGGAATGGAAGTAGTGACGTTTTGAAATGCAGACTTTGATGGAATGCTCTGCGGGCGTCACGTTGCGTTTGCAGAGCCCCTGATGTGCCTAAACAGTATACACTCCCCACAAGTAACCCCATTTTGGAAACTAGACCCCCAAAGGAACTTATCTAGATGTGTGGTGAGCACTTTGAACCCCCAAATGCTTCACAGAAGTTTATAACGCAGAGCCGTGAAAATAATAAATACGTTTTCTTTCCTCAAAAATAATTTTTTTGCCCAGAATTTTTTATTTTCCCAAGGGTAACAGGAGAAATTTGACCCCAAAAGTTGTTGTCCAGTATCTCCTGAGTACGCTAATACCCCATATGTGGGGGTAAACCACTGTTTGGGCACATGCCGGGGCTCGGAAGTGAAGTAGTGACGTTTTGAAATGCAGACTTTGATGGAATGGTCTGCGGGCGTCACGTTGCATTTGCAGAGACCGTGATGTGTCTAAACAGTAGAAACCCCCCACAAGTGACCCTATTTTGGAAACTAGACCCCCAAAGGAACTTATCTAGATATGTGGTGAGCACTTTGAACCCCCAAGTGCTTCACAGAAGTTTACAACGCAGAGCCGTGAAAATAAAAAATCATTTTTATTTCCTCAAAAATGATGTTTTAGCAAGCAATTTTTTATTTTCACAAGGGTAACAGATGAAATTGGACCCCAATAGTTGTTGCCCAGTTTGTCCCGAGTATGCTGGTACTCCGTACGTGGGGGTAAACCACTGTTTGGTTGCACGTTGGGCTCGGAAGGGAGGGTGCACCATTTGACTTTTGGAACGCAAGATTGGCTGGAATCAATGGTGGCGCCATGTTGCATTTGGAGACCCCTGATGTGCCTAAACAGTGGAAACCTCTCAATTCTAACTCCAACACTAACCCCAACACACCCCTAACCCTAATCCCAACTCTAGCCATAACCCTAACCCCAACACACCCCTAACCACAACCCTAACCCAACACACCCCTAATCCCAACCCTAATTTCAACCCTAACCACAACCCTAACCCCAACACACCCCTAACCATAACCCTAACCACAAGCCTAATCTTAAACCTATTTCCAACCCTAGCCCTAATTCCATCCCTAACCCTAAGGCTATGTGCCCACGTTGTGGATTCGTGTGAGATTTTTCCGCACCATTTTTGAAAAATCCGCAGGTAAAAGGCACTGCCAGATTTCCAGTGTTTTTTGTGCGGATTTCACCTGCGGATTCCTATTGAGGAACAGGTGTAAAATGCTGCGGAATCCGCACAAAGAATTGATATGCTGCATAAAATACAACGCAGCATTTCTGCGCGGTATTTTCCGCACCATGGGCACAGCGGATTTGGTTTTCCAAAGATTTACATGGAACTGTAAACCTGTTGGAAAACTGCTACGAATCCGCAGCAGCCAATCCGCTGCGGATCCGCAGCCAAATCCACACCGTGTGCACATAGCCTAATTCTAAGGCTATGTGCACACGCTGCGGAAAACGCTGCGGATGCACAGCATTTCCGCAGCTGCGGGTCCGCAGCAGTTTCCCTTGAGATTATAGTTCAATGTAAACCTATGGGAAACAAAAAACGCTGTGCCCATGCTGCGGAAAAAACTGTGCGGAAACGCAGCGGTTTACATTCCGCAGCATGTCACTTCTTTCTGCGGATTCCGCAGCGGTTTTACAACTGCTCAAATAGAAAACCGCAGTTGTAAAACCGTAGCGAAATCCCCAGAAAAACCACGTTGAATCCGCGATAAGTCCGCAGCGGTTTTACACTGCGAAATTATCAAATGCGCTGTGGAAAAATCCACAGAGGACCAGAATACCCTAACCCTAAGGAAAAATCCACAGAGGACCAGAAAACCCTAACCCTAACCCTAACCCTGGTTCTGAACCTAGTGGGGGAAAAAAAAAAAAAATATTTTCTTTATTTTATTGTTGTCCCTAGCTATAAGGGTGATAAAGGGGGGGGGTCATTTACATTTTTTTTTTAATTTTGATCACTGTGATAGGTTTTCACAGTGATCAAAATGTACATGGAACGAATCTGCCGGCAGGCAGATTCGGCGGGCGTACTGCGCATGCACCCGCCATTTTGGAAGATGGCGGCGCCCAGGGAGGAGACGGACCGACACCGGGAGGCTCGGTAAGTATGTGGGGGTAAGGGGGGGAGCTCGGGGGGTGGATCGGAGCACATGGGAGGTGGATCGGAGCAAGGAAGGAGCGGGCAGGAGGACGGGGGAGCGGACAGGAGGACGGAGAGGACCGGGCCACATAACGGACGACTGGGAAGGAGATCGGGGGCGGGGGGGGGGCAGAACATGATTTCCAGCCATGGCAGATGCTATTGCAGCATCGGCCATGGCTGGATTGCAATATTTCACCATTTTCATAGGTGAAATATTGCAAATTGCTCTGATTGGCTGTTGCACTTTCAACAGCCAATCAGAGCGATCGTAGCCACGTGAAGGCAAAGCCACCCCCCCTGGGCTGAAGTACAACTCCCCCTCTCCCTGCAGATCGGGTGAAATAGGAGTTAACCCTTTCACCCGATCTGCAGGGACGCGATCATTCTGTGACACAGCATATGCGTCACAGGTCGGATTGGCACCGACTTTCATGACGCATACGCTGTGTCACAGGTCGGGAAGGGGTTAATACTCTGGGAACATTTATGGTTATTGTCCCCTTCTCAGAATATTAACATCAGCCCCCAGCTGTCAGCTTTCCCTCAGCTAGTTATGAAAATTAAGAGGGACCGTACGCATTTTTTTATTTCAACAATAAATACAAGTACAGAAAAATAAGCACGCAAAGCACTGATTAGAAATCACACTGACATATTTCTATCTACAGTATCAATCAAATTCCTCATTTCTATCTATATCTAACATTGAACATCTTTAATACATAAAATGCTTTCATTTCTATGCTGCATTTCAATACGTGTCACACTGACAGCACACTGATGACACACGGATGTCACATGATCTCGCCAGTACTGGCTTTTCCAGTACAAGAATCACCAGATCATGTGAAGGAGGCCTGAGAATCACTTCTGGGTCACGCAGATCAGTGACATCGCTGAGAAGTGGAGGAAAATGGCACTGGATCCTGGAGAAAGCAGCAGCAGGTGAGTATATTAATACACTCGGACTACACATCATGCACATATACACACATTTAATATACAAAATATTCCAGTCCTTCTTTAAATGGAATCTGTCACCAAGTTTTTGTTTTCCCCATCTAAGAGCAGCAAAATGTGGGGGTAGAGACCATGATTACAGTGATATCACTTACTCGGTTGCTTTCTGCAGTTTTGATGTAATCTCTTATATCTCCTGCAGATCTAGCAGTTCTCAGATCAATCTGATTGAAGACAAAGGGTAAGCGAATAAAAAACATGTGCATATATACCATAAAAACAATAAGAACTTACAGAAAAAAACAATATAACAATAAAAAGAAATTCTCAAGGTGCAAATGGCACAAATAGAGTTGCAACCAGGTCTAATACATTCTGTATGTTCTTATTGTTTTTCTTGTATATATGTACATGTTTTTTATTCGCTTACCCTTTGTCTTTTAGTAAACCCCATGATTAAGACCCGGGAGGGTCGAAACGTCGGGTGTCTCTACTTTACTGGGTTTTGGACCGATTTTTGTAACTTGGCACTTTTTTTCTTTGTCTAAAATAAAATTCCACAGATGGTTGCAAATAATTCCATTAGAGTGTGCGGTGAATTTTTGCTATTTATTTCAGGGACCACCACGGTCCGTTCTCCCATCACCTCGCTTTTACAGTGACCTTGAGTGCACACCAATATCTACTATGGTGCATCGCAGTCAGTCATGTACCCATCACTGTCATTACCCTATCACTCTGGTGGTAATTATACATGTTGTCCGGGCCTTAACAGGAGTCTGTTCTACTACATTGTTGGGCCACAAGTCCCCTATTAATGAGTCACTTCTGTCACATGTTGCACTGGCTGCCTCCACTCCCTGAAGCGCGACCCCTGTCCCATGTGTACTGCACCTCACATCGCAGATCTCACAAATGCCCCTTTAACATGGTCCGCTTAAGTGACTGTTTACGCTCTCTCGGTTCTGGCTCTGTTCACCTAGCTCCGATTTCAATCCCTTGGTTCTTCTCTTGGTTCCTTTTCTCGAGACTGGTTACTTGGTTCTGCCTTTGGGTCTCGTCACTCAGTTTTTTCTTTCGGGCCTGGTTATTGGTATAAGCCAACCATGCTGCACCACACGTCTATTCTTGTACGGGTTCAGGAACTGACTCCTCACCTTCTCTGTTCTCCTAGGCCTTTTAGAATTCCTAACTGTGATACAGCTATCACCTGACCTGGTGTTTCCTCCAATCTCTTCCCCCAGGGAACATTCACTTCATTCGTCAGTTCCTGCACGTGCAATTCTCTCTGCTTTCCATTTTCTATCATCATTGACCAGCAGATGGTGGTTTTCGCTTGCAGACACTCTCTTAGGCTTTAACTTTGTGAGTCTGTTCACTTTTCCAGCTCATTACAAATGGTCAAAAGCTTTAATATCAATTATCAAAAACTGTTATAAAACTAATTACATACATGAGCCAATCTGATCCTTGACTTTTAACAACCTACCTTATCAAGTCATTCTAATTACCAATTACAATTATTACCACAATTATTAGAGACTATAGTGTTGTATATAAGGAATGGGATGCTGGAGTAGAAATTTCAGTTATTTTGTGTCTGTCTTTTTTTTTTTCTCCAACTTTTGTTAGAATGTGAGCAAAAAGGAAATCATTCAGAGTCTTGAAGCTGAAGTATTGATTCTTCAACGTCAGTATAAGGAAAAGAGTGACCAGGTAGAAGCCTTTGAACACCTGATTGACCAGTTAACTGGAGAGCTACATTCCTCTAAGGACCATGTTAAATTGAACAAAGAGCAGTGCCAGCAGTATGAGCAGCAGGTGGAAGAGTTGAAAGAAAAGATTGATTTCCTACAAAAGGAGGTACAGGACTTTGTTACATGTATCAAAATGTTTTTATTCTCATTGTTACTATGGTTTTATTGCTTTTTATCTTTTCTGTTTTAAAATGGAATGAGATGCAAATATATTTAGCTTTTGAAGATGCCGAGGCAACATATTTGTTTGCAAGTAATAATCACAATTCATAGAGAACCTTTCACCTTCAGTAACCCTCCTAAACTGGAGTAGTTTGTACATAACTTCTAATATGCTTATGCGGAATTTCAATTTCTATGTTTCTACTCGCTTACCCTCCCTATACAGTGCAGAACGTGCAAATAGGCTGTGTGCTGCAAGCTGCTGCAAAGAAAAGACTCCTTTTTATAGCATGGACTTATTATAGACGGTTCCTACAACTCAGTCCGTGGCCCTTTTTTAGGATTACAGTGAGGGAATACAAGTGGGTCGAAAGTTAAACATTTTGAACATGAACTAAAAGGTGATCCACCTACTGAACTACCAGACACTCACTGAGAATATTGTGTTGGTGTTGAACCTGACATCAGAGCACACAAGGACCTACGAACCCACCTCTCTCTTCCTTTGTGTGTTTTGTGTTGATTCTTTTGTGACAGTTAACGGAGCTGTCCGGCCTTAGGCTACAAGTCTGCAGTCTCTATGTGACTGCAGACTTGTGAATCCTCACATCACGTGCACTGCGTGTCGTGGGGACTCTTCAGTGCCACCGGTTGGCGCATGACCGCAAGTATGTGATTTGCATAGATGCAGTCATGTGCCAACTAGATGGGCGTGGTGTCGCTCAATGCAAATGTACTGAGCGAGGCCAGACTCAGTGTAGTCGGAATATGGCTGTAAGCATTCATACTTAGTCACATGAATGCCTGCTCCCGGCACTTGAAAATCCTCACAGTGTGCAGTGCATGTGATGCGAGGATTCACAAGTCTGCAGTGACATAGAGTTACCGCAAACTTGTAGCCTACGGTCAGACAATGACTTTGAGGTTGTGTTTTACCTTTCAAAGGATTATTTTTGATTGATTCTCTTTTTATCATTCTGTACTTGCCTAAGACCTTTGCACTTTGCCTGAATGCACCTTTGCCTTTTGGATAACATCTTGTATTCATCTCAGGACCGAACAGGAACATCCTTTCTCAGTCACCTTTGTGTCTTCAGGACATTATAAGATGCGCCACAGTCATACTTATCTGATGTTTGCATTGCTCAAAACTATTCTATCTAAGCATGAGAGTAATATATTAATTTTCTAAAACTAAAAAAAGCAGGGTCTTCTTTACTAGAGGTCTTCAATGCGCCAAGAAGCAAGTGGCGTTATCAAAAGAGGCTGTCATTCCAAACAAAACCAAGTCTAGGTTACTTTGCCAATATCCTGAAAATATTTCTTTGTAGGCGCATTGTAGACCAATACAAAATAGGTTTATGCCTGGATCTCTCTAGAAGGGATTTGCAAAGTGGATCACATGCTATACCACACAGGTGTCAGGTGTTGGACCCCCACCGATCTGATATTGACGACATGTCCTAATGGTAAGACATCAGTTTCATTGTAGCTGAAAACCCCTTTAGGTTTGTCACAAGTTGTGACTCATGTCTTACATATGAATGCTATTATTAGAGTTTGTTATTCTTTCTCATTTCAAGCTTAGATAAGAAAACAATCCAATAACAATATAACTATTATGTTAAACAATATTTTTTTGGCAGTTTCCAAATTTATCAAGGCTAGCCTATATTATATAATAAATCACTTATGGTGTGATTGTGCTGTTTGAACATGGAAATCTTTGTAGAACATTTTTTGCACCTTTCTTCTTATGTATTACTTTAGTATGCCATGCTAAGCCAAGTCAAGTTTTCTAAATTCTCTTTTTTTGTTTCAGATTCTGAAAAGCCAGAATGATGTAAATAAAATTTCTTTTAAATCAGAGGAGTACAAGTCAACTCACAGCCACTCAAACGAGGGTTATGAAGCACTGTCGTTACAACTGCAGGAGTGCCAAAAAGTGAGCATTATATTTCTGTAGAGATACAGGTGCTTCTCACAAAATTAGAATATTATCAAAACGTTATTTTATTTCAGTTTTTCAATACAAAAAGTGAAGCTCATATATTATATAGTCATTACAAGCAGAGTGATCTATTTCAAGTGTTTATCTCTGTTTTTGTTGATGATTATGGCTTACAACCAATGAAAACCCAAAGTTATTATCTCGGTAAATTAGAATAATTTACAAAAAAATACCTGCAAAGGCTTCCTAAGCGTTTAAAAAAGTCCCTTAGTCTGTTTCAGTAGGCTCCACAATCATGGATGGGGAAGACTGCTGACTTGCAGATGTCCAGAAGGCAGTCATTGATACTCTCCACAAGGAGGGTAAGCCACGAAAAGTTATTGCTAAAGAAGCTGGCTGTTCACAGAGTGCTGTATCCAAGCATATTAATGCAAAGTTGAGTGGAAGGAAAAAGTGTGGTAGAAAAAGGTGCACAAGCAATCGGGATAACCACAGCCTTGAAAGGATTGTTAAGAAAAGACCATTCAAACATTTGGGGGAGATTCACAAGCAGCGGACTGCTGCTGGAGTCATTGCTTCAAGAGCCACCACATACAGAGGTATCCAGGACATGGGCTACAAGTGTCACATTCCTTGCGTCAACCAGTCATGACCAATAGGTAACGCCAGAAGTGTCTTACCTTGGCCAAGGAGAAAAAGCACTGGACTGTTGCTTAGTGGTCCAAGGTGTTGTTTTCTGATGAAAATAAATTTTGCATTTAATTTGGAAATCGAGGTCTCTGGAGGAAGAGTGGAGAGGCCACAATCCAAGCTGCTTGAGGTCTAGTGTGAAGTTTCCACAATCAGTGATAGTTTGGGGAGCCATGTCATCTGCTGGTGTAGGTCCACTGTGTTTTATGAAGACCAAAGTCAGCACAGCCGTCTACCAGGAAATTTTAGAGCACTTCATGCTTCCCTCTGCCGACAAGCTTTTTGAAGATTGAAGTTACGTTCTCCAGCTGGACTTGGCACTTGTCCTCACTGCCAAAAGTACCAATACCTGGTTTAAAAACAACAGTATCACTGTGCTTGATTGGCCAGCAAACTCACTTGCCCTTAACCCTATAGAGAATCTATGGGGTATTGTTAAGAGGAAGATGAGACTCCAGACCCAACAATGCAGACAAGCTGAAGGCTGCCATCAAAGCAACCTGGGCTTCCATAACACCTCAGCAGTGCCACAGGCTGATCACCTCCATGCCACGCTGCATGGATGCAGTAAGTGATGCAAAAGGAGCCCCGACCAAGTATTGAGTGCATTTGCTGAAAATGCATTTCTGTAGGCCAACATTTCTGATTTTAAAATCATTTTTCAAGCTGGTGTTCTAAAGTATTCTAATTTACTGAGATAATGACTTTTGAGTTTTCATTGGCTGTAAGCCATAATCATCAACATTAAAAGAAATAAACATTTGAAATAGATCACTCTGCTTGTAATGACTCTATGTAATTTATGAGATTCACTTTTTGTATTGAAGAACTGAAATAGATTAACTTTTTGATGATATTCTAATTTTGTGAGAGGCACCTGTAGGTACATGGTAGCCACAGTGAGCTGAAAACTAAATATGATACTTATTCACTGCTGGAAATGAAAAAAAAACAAAACACCTTTTCGGAGCTCCTTATCGCATAATTTTGGTTCCTAGTTGTGTTACTGAGACTAGTAAGTCACTACATAATTTCACAGCCACATGTGACTATTAAATCTATGGTGCCGATTCATCAAAGTAATTTCGCCAGAATTCATAGTTGTGCAAAAATGTTGTGACTTTTGATGTTTTCGCGCCAATTTCTCCCAGCCCTGTCAAAGTGGGCAAAACGGGTGTGGGCTGCATTTCATGCCTTTTTTTCCATTCAATTCAATGGGTGAAAAATGCCGGAAAAACGTTGAAAGTAACAACATTCTCTATATCCAAAAAAACTAGGCAAAACACAAAATACTGACAAAAAAAAGCAATGTGTGTGTCTGAGATTTCTGAAATCTCATAGACATAACTGGTACTGTAAAACACAGCTGAAAATTATCATAAAAAAGCATATAAAAAACACAACAAAAACGCCTGGTGTGAACTTAGCCTAAGTGAGTGCTGATTGTTGCTGAAACTTTCAGTGAATATTTGTGTCATTTCTGCAACATAATGATCTGGCTGTGGTGATACAACCTGCAGCAAGCCATAATGTTTCCGCTTCATGTGGAAGGCTTTTTCAAATCCTCTTTTCAGATATAAGGTACTTCAATTGGTTGCACATTTGTGGTGTGGAATTTGCATAGCAAGTCTGATACATGCATCTGAACATATAGGCCATAAAGTGATCTCTCAAGAGATTTCACTGTACAAACTGCATACATTATTAAATAGGTCTCTTAGACCTGATAATGATGCTTGTGAAAATCCATATCACAATAGCTGTATAATTCCTTATGAAAGTCTAACTCAATCTTAGGCTGACTGAGAGCTCCTCATCGTTCTCCTCCCTGTTGCTGCTGAGGTCTTGCTCTGTTCAGTACAAGCTACAGCCATCAGTCAGATACAATTCTAATTTTAAGGACGGGTCACACTTGCGAGTGTGATGCGAGAAACTCATACAGGAAACCTAGTTGGAAAAAAGTTTGGAAATGCAGCATGTATAACGCAGGATAAGCTGAGCAGAGTGAATATACATTTATAAGTTTGTTAGAAAAGATGCTGTATACCAAATTTTTCAGACTATAAGACGCACCGGACCATAAGACACACCTAGGTTTTAGAGAAGGAAATTAGAAAAAAAAATTGAAGCAAAAAATGTGGTCAATTCTGTACTTAAAATCACCTATCCTGGTAAATATGGTCCCCTCATCCCCATCCTGGTATGCATGGATCCATCCTTATTCTGGTATGATTGGCCCCATCCCAGTCCGGGTATGCATGGTCCCATTCTTATTCTGATATGATTGATTGGCCCCATCCTGTTCCTAGTATGATTGATTGGCCCCACCAGTTCCTGGTATTTTTGATTGTCCCAATCCAGTTCCTGGTATGATTGATTGGTCCCATCCCAGTCCTGGTATCCATGGCCCCATCAGAAAAGATTAAAAAAGCAAACCTTACTCTTACCTTCCTCCACTCCCTCTAAGTCGCAGCGTCCTGTCCGGTGCCAGCAGCTGCTTAATGCTTGTAAGCAGTGCATGGCAGGGACATCATGCGCTGCTCCCAAGCAGAGCACAGCTGGCGGAATACTCACTGGGTGTTCATCGGAGATCACGGTGAGTATCCATTCCTCTTCAGTTACGTGCACTGTCAGCCACCTGCTTCTTGCTGCGGCCGGCAGTCACGTGTGCCGAAACGTAAGAAAAATGAATATTCAGAATTGATATATAACTGTGCCAACTGAAAGTAATGGGCCATCCACATAATGGGGGGCTGGAGGGTCCGAAGCAAAGCACAGGACCCCACTAATGACCACTGAGCTGCTGTAGTGGTGAATGCGCTAATAAGAGATTGCAAAATGTTCTTAATGTAATAATTTACATGTCAGCACTGTGATACCTGACTGACTCATTGTGACTTTTGTACGCTATATAGGAGATAGAAGACCTAAAAAGACAAGTCCATGAAAAGACAGCAAAGGTAGAGGAGGGTCAGCAAATTATTGAGCGGCAGAACGCTGAAGCTGGAAAAGCACTAGACCAGCAGACGAAGTATGCACAAGAAACTGAGGAGCTAGAAATCACCTTGCAATCCCTCCATCAGGAAATCCTGGCAGGCCAGCAGAAGCACAGAGCCGAAATTGTCCGCTTGGAGCAGTCTGTAGCCCAACTGGAGGCAGAACTGAAGGATTCCAGGGACATCTGTGTGCAGAAAGACCAGGTAAGCCTGTAGTGGTTTATCTGTTGTATACATGTGTAGTAATGGAAGCTGCTTTTATGCTTGTTGTCTAACTGGGGGCCTGCTGGGGATCACATGTATGTTCCAGTATTAGAAACCCCTGGCAGTCAGATGTTATCATTGGGGGTCACCGTCCGGCGGCTGCAGGCGTGTCATGCAGCATGAAGGAGTAATGTTGCATGGTCACACTGTGACCTCCAGAGTGGGAGTTGTAGTTACAGTTTTCCTCAAAAATGTTAGCAAAAATGGGATTCCTTAATAGGAGGTCTTCAATATGTCTAAATGAAGCACCGAGACAGGACCCTGATGGAAAAATAACTTTATATCTCCAACACTGAATAACTAGTGGCAATGACAAATATGAAAAGTCTTGTATTCCGACATCAAAAAGAAAAATGCAATTACCGTATTTTTCGGACTATAAGACGCACCGGACTATAAGGTTTTAGAGGTGGAAAATAGGGAAAAAAAATATTTGAAGCAAAAAATGTGGTAAAATATTTAATAACATACTATTATATGTGGTGTTATTATATATAATAGTATGTTATTATGTTGGAAGCTGCGGGATCAGTGTGGTGTCTGTGAAGTACTATATGAAGATGCTGGAGGGTGAGTATAAGAATGGGGGTACAGGGCTTATATTGAAAGCACCACTCCAGCACTGCAAAATAACACTGGAGTGCTGCTTTAAAATCCCATGGGAGAACTATAACTCCCAGCATGTCCTGCAGATCCTATGAGATGCTGGGAGTTATAGTTCACTAAAGGAGTGGCAGAGTGCTTTATTGTGTTTTGGAAAGACTAACCTCTTAATTGTGGCAGCCAGCCTGTAGTGAGGTAAAAGCATCCCATGACTGCACACACAGAGCCCTCCCTCTTGTTGCCTTTCCACAGCACAGGTAATGGAAGCCAGCAGATTCTAGTGTTGGAGTCGGAAGGACCTGTGATGATGTCAAGAAGAGGGAAGGCTCTGTGCTGCTATGTGGTGCTCCAGCCCGCCCTTTTCTGACATCATCACAGGTCCTCCTTGTGCACACTGCCCAGCACTCAGCGTCCAGCCCGGGCAGGTATGCAGCGATCTCCTCTCCCCTGGCCCTGCTGCTGCTGCCTCCTCCTCCCCCGGACACACGGATCTCCCCAGCTGCTGTAGGAATCAGTGCTGGGGAATCCATGTGTGTCGCTGCTTAAGTGCAGTATTCATTTGCTGCTCCCGGCTCACCACTCAGCTGATAGGTGGGCGGGGAGTAGCTAATGAATATTCACTGCACTTAATCATCGGGACCACATGGTTTCCCCAGGCTGATTCCCGGCAGTGGGGACATTTTTCTGCCTCCTGAAGTGGGATAACAGTGTGATCCCACTCGCTGCTGCCCCCCTCCTCACATGCTACATCCCTACCATAAGACGCACCCACACTTTCCTCCCAAATTTGGAGGAAAAAAAGTGCGTCTTATGGTCAGAAAAATACGGTAAGTCAATGCCTTTATTATGTGGCATTGAATGAAACATGAAATGAAAACTCAAGATTCATCAAGTCTGGCATTTTGCACACCGGTCTAACTGAAGGGGGTCCTGAAGTAAGATGTGCCAAATTGTTAGGAATTTTTCAGATACACTTGACAACGTTTCCATCTCCACTAAGCTCCACTTACTTTTAACCCCTTCAAGACGCGGCCCTTTTTCGTTTTTACGTTTTCGTTTTTCGCTCCCCTTCTTCCTAGAGCCTTAACTTTTATTTTTCCGTCAATATGGCCATTTAAGGGCTTATTTTTTGCGGGACGAGTTGTACTTTTGAACGACACCATTGGTTCTACCATGTCTTGTACTAGAAAACGGGAAAAAAATTCCAAGTGTGGTGAAATTGCAAAAAAAGTGCAATCCTACACTTGTTTTTTTGTTTGTTTTTTTACTAAATGCTAAAACTGACCTGCCATTGTGATTCTCTAGGTCATTACGAGTTCATAGACACCTAACATGTCTAGGTTATTTTTTATCTAAGTGGTGAAAAAAAATTCAAAACTTTGCTAAAAAAATAAAAAGAAATGCACCATTTTCCGATACCCGAAGCGTCTCCATTTTTCGTGATCTGGGGTCGGGTGAGGGTTTTTTTTTTTGCGTGCCGAGCTGGCGTTTTTAATAATTCCACATTTGTGCAGATACGATCTTTTGATCACCCGTTATTGCATTTTAATGCAATGTCGCGGTGACCGAAAAAACGTAATTCTGGCGTTTCAAATTTTTTTCTCGCTACGCTGTTTAGCGATCAGGTTAATGCTTTTTTTTATTGATAGATTGGGCGATTCTGAACGCGGCGATACCAAATATGTGTAGGTTTGATTTTTTTTATTGTTTTATTTAGGATTGGGCGAAAGGGGGGGGTGATTTAAACTTTTATATATTTTTTTATTTTTTTCATATTTTTAAAAACTTTTTTTTTTACTTGTGCCATGCTTCAAAAGCCTCCATGGGAGGCTAGAAGCTGGCACCACTCGATTGGCTCAGCTACATAGCAGCGATCATCAGATCGCTGCTATGTAGCTGAATTGCAGGTGTGCTGTGAGCGCTGACCACAGGGGGGCGCTCACAGCAGGCCGGCATCAGTAACCATAGGAGTCTCAAGGACCTCTATGGTTACTGTCCTGACACATCGCCGACCCCCGATCATGTGACCGGGTCAGCGATGCGCTCATTTCCGTCCGCGCGCCCGGAAGCGGTAGTTAAATGCCGCTGTCAGCCTTTGACAGCGGCATTTAACAGGTTAATAGTGGCGGGTGAATCGCGATTTCACCCGCCGCTATTGCGCGCACATGTCAGCTGTACAAAACAGCTGACATGTCGCGACTTTCATGTGGGCTCATCGCTGGAGCCCACATCAAAGTGGGAGACACGACATGCGCAGTAATAGTACGGCACATGTCGTGAAGGGGTTAAGGAAATTGGATTAACTGGCTGGGACTGGTGTAAGATGGTTAAAAGTTGCAAAGTTTTTGCACAGTCAAGAGTAAAAAGTCTGCTACATTTCAAGCAGTTTTACCATAAAACCTCTGTAAACTGGTTAAAGGGGTTGTTTCCTTTCATTGAAAGTTATTCCCCAGCTGCTTTGAAAAGCACCTAACCCAGCCCTACTCACCCTACCCAGGCCCAAATGTGTGTTCGTCTCGCCACTGGTTCTGGAGTCTGGCATTGGCTGCAGCACTGACATTAAGTCGACAGTTGTGGCTTCCAAAAAATTAAAATTTGTTAAAAAAAAAATATTTGGAAAAAGTCTCATAATGTGCAATTGAAAAAGTAGCATAGAGTACCTGAAAGGAGCGGGGCCAACAACTTTTAAGCTGATTTCCCACTATTTTTCTCTCTTACATAAAAATAAATGGTTCATGGTTTTTTTTAATGCGCTTGGTCCATTTGGTATCAATTGTTGTTACATCTTACTTTTTTTTCTAGATTAAAAAAAAAAAAAAAAATGGACAGCAGATGACGTGGATGTGTTATCCATTTTTTTCATGGGGCCATTGACTTGCATTGGCGAGTTCAATCCGCAGTACTGATCAAAGTAGGATATGTCTCCATGTTTTCTTTTTTTTCTTTTTCCTGACAGTCGGTCAGCAGAAAAAAAGGTTATGTGAACCATATATAGATTTGCGTATAATATAAGATCTATAATTTTATTTTTCCAGATAAAACGCCATTGTATGCTTATGGGACATCAAAGGCATACAGTGGAACCAAAGCGCATGCATGAAGCTGTTCTTCATTCTTAGCCCCCAATTCATTCTTTTCTTTTTTTTTTTTTGTCACTTTCCTTTTTTGTTTTGTGGTATTAGTTGCCATTTCAGGCACCAAATTCTGCAAAATGGCACACACAATTCACAAATTTTTCACAAAGTCAAAAATTGTCTTTAACTATTGTTTTTAAGCACCAAAAGTTGCACGTTTTGCAAAATTACATTAAAAATGTGCTAAAATACTAGCAGACTGAAAAATACTTGAGGGGAGGGGAGGGGAGCTTGAACTAGAACACAAAACTAGACAAAAAAAACAGGTGCAAAGGCAATGATGAATCGGGGCCATAGGCTTCAAAGGCTGCTGCTATAAGGAGCAATGCATGCTTAGGTTCGCCTCCATTTGTATTAATGAGTCTTTATTATTGGCATAGATTGCGTTGCATAGAAAAGAGCAGAGGCTTGTGCTGGTGACAGCCGGTTTGCCCAGGGATTGTATTTAGTCAGGGTTCACCTGGTGCTCAAGCTGTGGATTTATATAAAGTTCTGTTTAAGCTGCAGGCATATGCTCAGGGGATAGCGGTAAAGTGGATGGAGGCAAAAGGTGATTCACTCAGTTCCTATTTGTGTGTCACTGCCCAGAATCTCTGGCTTCAACTCTGTGCTGCTAAAAGTTAGAGAAGGGAATTGTATTTATAAGTGGTTTCCGTGAAATGTTCCTCTCGGTGCTACCTGTCTACTCATTTTTTTTTTTAAAAGGCAGCTCGTCTCCCTGCTCAGAATAAACATAGAAAAAGGATAAAAGAGCATTATCGGAAAAGTAAAAAAAAACACTCATGTACTCCTATTTAATGTAATAAGCTAGGACAGCCTTCATGTTTGGGAACACTGACCCCTCTGGAGCATAATAGTTGGATAATAATGTCATTAGGCAAAATAGGGTACATGTTACAAGATTGGTATAAGGTATATAGGAAATTGCTGTGGTGTTTGTGTCTGATTTGTAGGCTAGTGTCACACAACCTTATTTTCTGTCATCCGAGAGAATAGGGACATTTTTTCTAATCACACTCTGATCAAACTCTGATCCGATTACCTCTGATGTGGAGAAAATGGGAAAAAAAAATGTCTCCATCTCCTCCATTGTGTTAGTCTGTGAAAATCGGAGTGCATTATGATTTTTTTCTTCTTTGACGGACCATTATTGACTTGCATGAGTGCGATCGGTACTGCAATTTTTTGTCCGGACATACTCTGAGGAAAAAAATAGACATGTGCATAGCCTCATAGAATAACATTGGTCCAAGTGCCATTCGATGTTTTGTCAGATCGCACTCGGAAAAAAAATACTGACGTCTGTACGAGCCCTGATATAATAGATGATTCTCATCTGGTGACCGGAATAAAACAAAAACAGAGAACAGTACATTGGGTTGTAGTCCACACATGCTGAATCATTTGTCACTAACTAGGTGAAATAGATCTGTATCTATTTAAGGATTAAAGGAAGAATGAGTAAAAATTAAAGTGGAGGGTTTGAAGGGGCTTTCTCGTGTCTATATGGATGTGAAGGAGCTCTATGAGCCAGGGCAGAGGACCTGTGCATCCAAACGCTTCATGCTGGGGAAATGTATAGCTAAACACGGTTTTTCTTGGTGATAATATTTGATCAATGGAGGTTTCACAATGACTTCTTTTTTTAAAGTTTTAGTTTGTTAAATGGGTTTGCAAAGCTTAAGCTAAATTTCTGCTGTGATTCTATGTAACTGCAGTTTGTTGATTGCATCATGCACTCTCTCAGGATTCTGCTTTTTGCCAGACAGAGCGTGGAGAGAAGCGCATGAGAATCTAGTCAACACGTGATTGCCCACTCTAATAGGCAGAAATTTAGCTCAAGTCTGGATAATTCCTTTAATGAGGAGTCTTTTAGGACAATATGTCTATTCATTCCA
Source organism: Ranitomeya variabilis (assembly GCF_051348905.1). Lineage (NCBI taxonomy): Eukaryota > Metazoa > Chordata > Amphibia > Anura > Dendrobatidae > Ranitomeya > Ranitomeya variabilis. The sequence continues at coordinate 486,468,543 of NC_135237.1, forward strand.
AGTTCAGACACTCAGTGCAGACTTGGCATGGCTAAACAATTTCATCAACCTCCGCTATCATCAGATATCAATCAAGGGGGGAGGGGAACAGTGATGGATGCAAAAAGATAGGTGCAAAGGTGCACTGTACTACTTTGTCATGCCAAGGGTGCATTGTACTGCTTGGCCATACCAAGGGTGCACTGTACTCTTTGACCATGCCAAGGAAGCACTGTACTGCTTGGCCATGACAATGGTGCACTGTACTGCTTGGCCACGCCAATGGTGCACTGTACAGCTTGGCCATGCCAAGGGTGCACTGTACTCTTTGACCATGCCAAGGAAGCACTGTACTGCTTGGCCATGATAAGGGTGCACTGCACTGCTTGGCCATGCCTAGGTTGCACTGTACTGCTTGGCCATGCCAAGGGTGCACTGTCCTGCTTGGCCATGCCAATGGTGCACTGTACTGCTTGGCCACACCAATGGTGCACTGTACTGTTTTGCCATATCAAGAGTGCACTGTACTGTTTTGCCATGCCAAGGGTGCACTGTAATGCGTTGCCACGCCAAGGGTGCACTGTACAGCTTGGCCATGCCAAGGGTGCACTAAGCGCCTGTGCTTGGTTTGAACAACAATGGACTTAATCCTTGTACTCCGCCAGGGAGGATCAGGATTTTTTTTGAAGGGAAGGTCTTATACAGGTAACTCTCATCTTAGACTTTCAATAACTTTATCTAGACACCAGCCACAGGAGGCGGAACTATGGAACAGTCTAGCGTAGAAATGAAAAGGCTTGTTTGGTGATCACTTATAGTTTAGTGAGGGTCCGACCTCTGGGATCCGCACTGATTGGCAGAACAGCGCACTATTATCTCCATTAGAATGGAACGACAGATCGTATATTCGACTCCCACTACTTATTACTTGTGCACTGCTGCTCTTATCTAATAGGCATAAATGTCCCTTTTTGAGGATCAAAACTCCCAATTGTCAAACCCTCAGTATGGATAAGTTATCACCTATTCATTACTTGCTTTCATCGGAGAACTCCTTTAATGGCCGATATGGAACCAGCGCATCGATCTGCACTAACTGCATCTGCACCGTTAAATATGCAACAAAGAAATTCTATATATTTCCAAAATTCTTATTGCATTTTCATGTTTTTTAGAGTGTGAGCTGAGAAGCAGAATTTCTCATATATCTTTGACCTGAATAACCATGAACCTCAGCAATAGCAATAACCACAACAATAATAGTGATAATGGTAATGATAATGTGAATGGGACAGGGAGAAAGTTAATTGCATTATTCTTTAATATTTGGACAAGATATATACTTATTTTATTTGCTGTCTACAGCAATTTAACTTCTTCAATGAAGGATGTTTAACATTTGAACCGAAAAAAAAACGAATTTCACGAATAATTAAAGGCTTGTGTTAAATACATAGACAGTCGTTTAAATTTAGATCTGCAATAACATTTACTATTATTCTCCAGGGCTTTGACTGCTTGACAGAAACAAAGTACTCTGGGATTAATTTCAAGAAATGGTGCCAACTGTGTGCAATTTGCTGTAATTAAGACATGAAAGAGTACTAAATATTCAGATTAAAAGAGCCATGATTGAATGTGATAGAGAATCAAGGTGTGGCAACAAGCCAATAAATACCAGTCCGTCACGATGAGTACAAAATATTAATTGATTTGAAACCTACGCCAATGAAATATTACAATAAAGCAAAGCAGATTAAACTAATTACAGCCCGGAGAAAAGAATTAAAAAGAAAACATTTTGAGTGATTCCTAAAATGAAATTTTACTTGTTCAGTATTCAACATGGCAAGTAGGGAAAAAAAATGTATTTGAGTAATTACTGAAGCAAGCTGGAATTATGTAGCTGCTGCAAATTTTTATATCCTTTGTTGATGACTTTTTCTAAAGTTCTTGTCTGCTTTTAGTCTCGTATTATAACTTTTTTTGCACAATTGAATTATATTAACTAATTCATTTATTTACTTATACTGCTAAAGGGAGTTTGTGGGACCAAAAGGACAGTGTAAACTGAGCACATAGCCTTGTAGGGGAAATAGCCCGTATAATAATCGCACCTTTAGGACTCATTTTTATGTTGAATTTTTGCCGTGTTTTTTATGCCCACGGAAAAAAAGCAGCGTTTTACTGTCCCAGCAAAATGAATGAAATTTCCGAAATCTTTCGCACATGCTGCGTAATATTTTCCTTGCAGATTTGAAGCAGTTTTAAATCTGCTACTTGTTACATTTTTTTTCAGCTTTTTTTGCATTGATTTTCACCTATACAAATTAGAGCCGCTCGCCACTTAAGGAATTTGGCGCATCTTGCCAGTAGTGTGCTGCTCCTCGCCAGAAATGTTACTCCAGTCGGGGACTGAAGCGTAATATACACCACCACTTTTGATGAATTTGTTGAGCAGACCATTGGCATGTTCCATCTTCTCCCCAGCTCCACCTTCTTTGTCAGAGCTGGCTGAAAGCGGCGTAAATACGCCAAAAGTCACAAGTTTTTTGTACCACTTCGCGTTGCACAAAAAAATAGCAATTTTCTCTGAGTATTTTCCATAAACACTTTGATGCATCGGTGTCAGTGCTGTTGGTTCTCCATTTTTCTAGTGTAATTTCCTTTCTTTTAACGGCTTATTTTGTAGAAAGTTTCCCTCATTTTTTTAAAGTTGTCTTATTTTTTTATTTTTCCTCAACAACTTTGCTTTTCTGCATGTATTAGATTGATTCACGAGATGGGACTTTTTCAAATGTTACTATTTTTTTGGTGCATTTCACTCCAGTCTCTGCCTGGTGTAAGGCTTCTGGTGGATTTTTTTTTACTTTATTGCACTTGAAGACTAACATGAGAAATCTTCTAGGATTATGCACCTTTTTATAAATTTGCAAAACCCATTAAAGATAAGAGTAAAGAGCATTTTGTTTATTTTATGCCAAGTTTATGTACCACATTCGCCATTTTGATCAATTTGGTCACTCTCCGCAGAGAGAAACGATACCCCTTGGATCCCGGTCAGATACCTCTCACACAGCCAAACCAGATCTCACACTTTGCACTGCTGAGGGGCAGTACCCCGAAACACAGTGTCTGTAAATTGAGTTTCTGCTCGTTAAGGGGTCGACATTGACTACTAGGATTGCTCCTTCCTATAGGTGGCACTAGAGTTCTAGTCCTCTTCCTCTCTGAAGAGACAATTTGCTAAATGTAACCACTAACTTTAGTCTGCAATTTTCATTCCTTCATTCATTTTCAGACCCCGTGATATGCAGTTTGCAATCTGAACCAAGTTTCAGATTTTTCTTTTGTGGGATTGTCTTTTGCTGGAATACATGCTGGAGGTGAGGTCTGTGTGTATATCCAGGATGCTGCTGTCTTCACAAATCCACATATCCCCTGGTAGCCTTCTATGATAGAAATATACACTTGTGCCCAGTTTGGTGAAGGTGACTAGTAAAATCAACCCTCACCCCAAATTGACCCTGAGCAGTGTGAGCTCTGCTTTAAATTGTAGACCTCTGACTGATTTTTATTTTAGGAAAATGATCTGACAGGTTGACAGGTGTATATACTTTTTTTCTTTTTCTAGGGTTAGCCTCCATTTAAAGAGTAACTGTCATTTTATTTTTTCTTTCATAAATCAAAAGCACATGTGAAAATAAACAACTATGTAATGTATGTTATCAGAGAAATTTACTGCTTTCTCTGCGAAAATTCATCAGTTATTATCAAAATTCTCAATTCTGAGGTGAAATCTGTATTCAGCGAAGACGGACTGTTACATCACTGAGATAGGAGATGGCGGCTGCTACAGATAACATTCTATGTAGATGAGGAGGGAGGAGCTCTGTCTATGGCTCCTCCTTCCTCATCTACATAGAACATTATCAGTAGCAGTCACCATCTCCTATCTCAGTGATGTAACAGTCCGTCTTCGCTGAATACAGATTTCACCTCAGAATTGAGAATTTTGATAATAACTGATCAATTTTCGCAGAGAAAGTAGTAGATTTCTTTGATAAGATATATTACATGGTTTATTTTCACATGTGCTATTGATTTATGAAATAAGAATTAAAGTAACAGCTACTCTTTAAGCCTGGGATCCCATGTTACTGCTGCTGCACATGGCTGACAGCCACACCTACTTGCGGTCATGAATAGCAGTATGATAAGAGTAGGTGCGCACTGCGTCTGTGTACTTAGCCTACAGTATACGTTGGCAGCTTTACCTGACATATACTGTAGTGTTGCTATATGCCCGCTGTACACCAGACGGAAGCAAAAAACAATGGTTCTTTCAGCCTATATCTGGCCAGTTTGTGCCAGTATGCATCAGTATGTGCCAGGACTTTGTGTACCAGTATGCATCTGTGTGTGCCAGTATTTAATGTGCCAGTATGTGTCAGTATGGTAGGTGCCAGTACTGTATGTGTCAGTATGTATCAGTATGTGCCACTGCTGTATGTGTCAGTATGCATCAGTATGTGTCAGTACGGTATGTGCCAGTATTTTATGTGCCAGTATGCATCGGTTTGTGCCAGTATGCATCAGTACGGTATGTGCCAGTACTGTATGTGCCAGTATGGTATGTGCCAGTAAGCATCAGTATGTATCAGTACGGTATGTGCCAGTACTGTATGTGCCAGTATGCATCAGTATGGTATGTGCCAGTACTGTATGTGCCAGTATGCATCAGTATGGTATGTGCCAGTATGCATCAGCATGTGCCAATACTGTCTGTGGCAGTATGCATCAGTATGTGTCAGTACTGTTTGTGCCAGTATGTGTCAGTACGATATGTGCCAGTTTGCGTCAGTATGTGCCAGTAGTGTATGTGCCAGTATGCGTCAGGGTGTGTCAGTATCGTATGTACCATTATGCATTAGTATGTGCCAGCACTGTATGTGTCAGTATGTGCCAGTACTGTATGCGTCAGTATGTGCCAGTACTGTACGTGTCAGTATGTGCCAGTACTGTATGCATCAGTATGTTTCAGTATGCATCTATGTGTGCTAGTATGCATCGGTATGTACCAGTATGCATTAGTATGTATCCGTATGTGCCAGCATGAATCAGTATTGCCATTATGTGTCAGTAATGTGCCAGTACTATATATGCCAGTATGCATAAGTATGTGCCAGTACTGTATGCATCAGTATGTGTCAGTATGCATCTGTGTGTGCCAGTATGCGTCGGTTTGTGCCAGTATGTACCAGTATGTATCAGTATGTGCCAGTATGTGTCAGTAATGTGCCAGTACTATATATGCCAGTATGCATAAGTATGTGACAGTACTGCATGCATCTGTATGTGTCAGTATGCCATTTGTTGGATTGTACAGGAAAATGCAGTTTGCGCTGTGCCAGTGTCTAAGGAAAAAAAATCTGTTATTATGACTATTTTAGTGACTGCATAGTAAGATTGTTTATCTGCTTTGGTTATGTCCTCAGTCTAGCTTGCTTCTATAACGAATAGTGGACTTGCTGCATACATTGGGGCACCTGAGAGTACACATGGACAAATAGGCAGCCAGCCCCTCCTGCATCCTCGAGGGAACGATTTGTAGCTCAAAATATAGTACAGTAGTAGAAGACCATGTGTGCTCAGTTATATGAGGCGTATCTATCCAAACCCGGGTGCTATCTGCACACACAGATATATGTTCCTTGTGTGTGGTCTCCAGCCACTGTCTACAGTGACAATATACACAAGTACATTATGCGTCTCAGTGTATCCGTGTTATGTATTGCCTCCCTCTACTATATACATATATATATTACAGAATCATACGGTGATGCCTCTCTTATTCAGGTCAGCATACAATTGGTTCCATATTATTTATGATTATGTACTTGTCGCCATGACACATTTCCGTTTCTGTAGTGGGACTGTATTTTCGGATGCTGTAGTATAAATGAGAGCGTTTTTTCCTGTCTGTCACACATACATGTTCTAACTTCTGTATAGTGTTTTACTGTTAGTAGCTGCAGTTTCATTTTTTTGTATGTTTTATCTTCACAGGCAATAAGCAAAAGAGATGACCTTCTGCGCAAATCGGAAGCCGATCTCCTGCAGGCAAGAAACAGTATCAAAGAAAAGGCGTCGGAGGCAGAGCACCTTGACAGCGTGGTCAAGAAACTGGAAGAGAGGATCCAGGACGCAGAGAAAAAAATGTATCAAAAGGAGAAGGAAAGCCGTGTACTCAGAGGCGAGATGAAGGACCTCGGCGTGGAGCTACAAGATGTGCACAAGCTGCACAGGGAGACAGGTAACTGCTGGAGGGTCCAGGAATCGCCAGCGTCCTATGTGCAATAAAGCCTACACCTCCGACGTGTTCACATGTCCAGTGCGCAGCAGGTTCACGTGTGCCCACTTCATATCCACCCCGACCACCTCAGCTGCCCCCTGGATACACGACTGTTATCAGCTTCTGCTGTATTTCACATTTACATAAAATAGAAGAAATCTCATCCATTTCACTTTTGGGGGGTAATTTGGTGATTTTATAAACATGTACTATTTAATTTATTAAGTCTGCATTACTATATATATATATATATATAGATAGATAGATAGATAGATAGATAGATAGATAGATAGATATATAGATATATTTAATGGAAGCTTTTTCTAAGCAGCTTTATGTATTCCAGAGTGTGTTATTTTAATGTTTGTTTTTTTTATTCACATCATTATATAATATTTTTTTCTTTTTTTTTTTTTTTTACTGGATCTTGTGGTTTTAGACGTGAGATCACTGGACTAACGTTCAACACAAAGATCCCATTACAGAGTGATTCATGGTTTCTATTTATTTATTTTTGCCGCATTCATAACGGTTTATCATCATTATTTTACTGTGTGCCAGAAGTGACTAAAACAATTGAACAAAATCAAAATACTTTGGTTCTGAAGAAGAAAGTGGAAAAACACATGCAAGCTCCTCAGAGATTGATCTTCCTTTGTTTTATCATAAAGTGGGAGTTAGCAGATTTCAGTGCCCCGGCTGTCGCTCAAGTGTGATTCCCATTATATATGAGCACGGCTGGCTGAGGGGGACACAAGTAGGGTCTCATTATTAGCAGCAACTGACAAATGCTGCATATGAAGCACATGGTCACATAGGCCCGGTCTGCCTCCTGTGTCTAGACGTGAACAAGGGATGCACCACACACATATACTGTATATATACACCCCACACATATATACTCCACACACACACACACACACACACACACACACACACACACACACACACACACACACACACATCATAATAATAATAATAATTTTTACTTATATAGCGCCAACATATTCCGCAGCGCTTTACAACTTATAGAGGGGACTTGTACAGACAATAGACATTACAGCATAACAGAAATCACAGTTCAAAATAGATACCAGGAGGAATGAGGGCCCTGCTCGCAAGCTTACAAACTATGAGGAAAAGGGGAGACACCAGAGGTGGATGGTAACATATATACACACACATATACACCACACACATACAGTATATATACACCACACACACACACACCACGCACATATATACTACACACACACACACACAGTATACACATACATACACATGTGCACACATACTCACACATACATACACATACATACACACACACACGCAGACACACACGTATGCAGTATATATACACCACACACACACCACACACACTAACACATATATATATATATATATATATATATATATATATATATATATATATATATATATATATATATATATATATATATATATATATATACACCACACACACACACACACACACACACACACACACACACACACACACACACACACACACACACACACACACACACACACACACACACACACACACACATATATATATATATATATATATATATATATATATATACTAGATGGTGGCCCGATTCTAACGCATCGGGTATTCTAGAATATGCATGTATGTATATAGCACGTAGTATATAGGATCCATGTAGTATATAGCAGACAAATAGTATGTGGCCTGTGCTATATACTATGTGGCTGCTATATACATACATACATACATATTGTAGAATACCCGATGCGTTAATACAGGCCACGCAATATATAACAGTGGCCACGTACTATATAACACAGGCCAAATAGTATATAACACAGCCCACGCAGTATATAGCATCCACACAGTATATAACACAGGCGACGTAGTATATAACACAGGCCATGCAGTATATAACAGTGGCCACGTAATATATAACACAGGCCACGCAGTACATAACACAGCCCACATAGTATCTAACACTGGCCACGTAGTATATAGCAGCCACGCGGTATATAGCAGCTACGCGGTATATAACGCAGCCCACGCGGTATATAACACTGCCCACGCGGTATATAACACTGCCCACATGGTATATAACACTGCCCACGCGGTATATAACACTGTCCACGCAGTATACAACACTGGCCAAGTAGTATATAGTAGCCCACACGGTATATAACGCAGCCCACGCGGTATATAACGCAGCCCACGCAGTATATAACGCAGCCCACGTATATAACGCAGCCCACGCGGTATATAACACTGTCTACGCGGTATATAACACTGGCCAAGTAGTATATAACGCAGCCCACGGGGTATATAACGCAGCCCACGGGGTATATAACGCAGCCCACGGGGTATATAATGCAGCCCACGGGGTATATAACACTGCCCACGCGGTATATAACGCAGCCCACGCGGTATATAACGCAGCCCACGCGGTATATCACACTGCCCACGCGGTATATAACACTGCCCACGCGGTATATAATGCAGCCCACGTGGTATATAACACTGCCCACGTGATATATAACACTGCTTACGCAGTATATAACACTGGCCAAGTAGTATATAGCAGCCACGCTGTATATAACGCAGCCCATGCAGTATATAACACTGCCCACGTAGTATATAGCAGTGTGGGCACATATCAGTGTTAAAAAAAGATAATTAAAACAAAAAAATAGTTATATACTCACCCCCTGGGATCCAGCGAAGCTGTCCCTATGCGCGCGGCTGCCGCCATCTTCCATTCCCAGGATGCACTGCGAAATTACCCAGATGACTTAGCGGTCTCGCGAGACCGCTAAGTCTTCTGGGTAATTTCGCAAAGCATCTCTGGTAACGCAAGATGGCAGCCGGCGCGAGCGCATCATTGGACTACGGAGGGTGAGAATTATAGGTTTTTTGTTTTTTATTATTTTTAACATTAGATCTTTTTACTATTGACGCTGCATAGGCAGCGTCAATAGTAAAAAGTTGGGGACACACAGGTTTAATAGCAGCGGTAACGTTATCCGCGGCATAGCGCGGTCCGTTACCACTGGCATTTTAACCCTGTGTGAGCGGTGAGTGGGAGTATGCGGGCGCCGGGCAGTGACTGCGGGGAGTATGGAGCGGACGCCGGGCACTGACTGCGGGG
>NC_135237.1:486480534-486483034 GCF_051348905.1 Ranitomeya variabilis
GGTTCTTTGGGTGTCTCATGTGGACTTTAATCTTGAGCTCCTTCCACAAGTTTTCAATTGGGTTAAGGTCTGGAGACTGACTAGGCCACTGCAACACCTTGATTTTTTGCCTCTTGAACCAGGCCTTGGTTTTCTTGGCTGTATGCTTTGGGTCGTTGTCTTGTTGGAAGATGAAATGACGACCCATCTTAAGATCCTTGATGGAGGAGCGGAGGTTCTTGGCCAAAATCTCCAGGTAGGCCGTGCTATCCATCTTCCCATGGATGCGGACCAGATGGCCAGGCCCCTTGTCTGAGAAACAGCCCCACAGCATGATGCTGCCACCACCATGCTTGACTGTAGGGATGGTATTCTTGGGGTCGTATGCAGTGCCATCCAGTCTCCAAACGTCACGTGTGTGGTTGGCACCAAAGATCTCGATCTTGGTCTCATCAGACCAGAGAACCTTGAACCAGTCAGTCTCAGAGTCCTCCAAGTGATCATGAGCAAACTGTAGACGAGCCTTGACATGACGCTTTGAAAGTAAAGGTACCTTACGGGCTCGTCTGGAACGGAGACCATTGCGGTGGAGTACGTTACTTATGGTATTGACTGAAACCAATGTCCCCACTGCCATGAGATCTTCCCGGAGCTCCTTCCTTGTTGTCCTTGGGTTAGCCTTGACTCTTCGGACAAGCCTGGCCTTGGCACGGGAGGAAACTTTCAAAGGCTGTCCAGGCCGTGGAAGGCTAACAGTAGTTCCATAAGCCTTCCACTTCCGGATGATGCTCCCAACAGTGGATACAGGTAGGCCCAACTCCTTGGAAAGGGTTTTTTACCCCTTGCCAGCCTTGTGACCCTCCACGATCTTGTCTCTGATGGCCTTGGAATGCTCCTTTGTCTTTCCCATGTTGACCATGTATGAGTGCTGTTCACAAGTTTGGGGAGGGTCTTAAATAGTCAGAAAAGGCTGGAAAAAGAGATAATTAATCCAAACATGTGAAGCTCATTGTTCTTTGTGCCTGAACTACTTCTTAATACTTTAGGGGAACCAAACAGAATTCTGGGGGGTTGAGGGGTTGAATAATAAATGACCCTCTGAAAAAACTTTTCACAATTTAAAAAAAAAATAAACAAAGAAATAACATTCTTTTTTGCTGCAGTGCATTTCACACTTCCAGGCTGATCTACAGTCCAAATGTCACAATGCCAAGTTAATTCCAAATGTGTAAACCTGCTAAATCTGCAGGGGGTTGAATACTACTTGTAGGCACTGTATATATATATATATATATATATATATATATATATATATATATATATATAAATCCCTGTATGTATCATATTTGTCCTACAATTCAGGAGTCTAAATAAACCCTCAGGTTTATAGGAAATATCACGTAAATAATGATAACAAAAAAAAACAAAAAAACACACTGGGCAAAAAAAAAAGGCTTACCGTCCTCTAGTCAAATATTAATGAAGTCATTGGGAATGTTATAGACAGACAATGTCAGCACCTTCATTTTCCACTTCCCTATTCACAGCCTGGCCAGATACTTGATTCTAGATAAAACCCCTAGAGGTCTACTGCAAATTCTTTTTCAATACAGCCAGATCATTGCAGATAATTGTATTACACGGGATATTGATCCGAAATCACCGTTCACCGGAAAACCTGCATGTATATACAGCGTGCGTCTATATAGAGACAGCGATTATCAGAGCAGTGCGGTTTATTCTTGGTGTATTATATAGTGTTTTATTTTATTTTGTATTTTTTTTTTTTATGCGTGTGATTCACCTGTACTGGAAAGCAAGGTGGAAACATCAGAGAAATTACCACTTTACAAGAATCTATTGATCACTGTAAATCAAAGCCGTGTGTTTGACATGAGATTACCTGGCAGTTTGAACATTAGGTACACTATGTTATAGCTCGGGGCAGTTGTAAGTCTGCCAAAGGGATTGTAAATAAAGCATGCAGCTGCTAGTGCCTCTGGCCTGGGATCAACCGGAGCTCAAGACCAGGGCAGAGGTAAACGGCAGCTCGCTTAACCCTTCCCAGACGGCAGGCCGAGCTCCGTGTCCAGGCGCGCCTTCTATCCGGCTCCTCGCCGCCTTACAGCTGCAGCGTTTTCTTCTCCAAAATGACACCTGTATCACAAAGTTTATCGTCTGATTTCGTTTTATAGCTTCTGACTCTTTGATCCCCTTTGGTGTAGTTTATTGGGCGGGGGGTGGATTTTGAATGTATACATATAGTAATGACCTTTACAGGTAAAAAAGAATAAAATATCTGTACACATTATATACAGCTGCAGCAGAGCTAGATATGGCTTTAACTATTTCCTGACTGTAGCTTAATATGCGTAGGTGTATATGTGTTTGTTTATGTTTTTATATGTATTTTACTATAATTAGACATATATTCTAATATATGCACACGTGTATACTGTATATGTATGCATATATGTTTATATTTGTGTTTGCACATATATAAAATATAACACATCATTAT